>NW_013654222.1:0-34866 GCF_000499385.1 Eimeria necatrix
GAAAGACCTGCAGCAGCATGAACAAGATCAACGGCAGGAACAGCAAAGAGAGCAGCATTCACTGCAGCATGAGCAGCTGCAAGAGGAGCAGCCTCAAAAAGAGCAACAGCAGCAGCACAGGCAGCTCCCCAGCCTCTTCCAGTCCTTCGAAAAAGTGGGAGAGATGCTTCCTTCTCTGGGGGCGCTGCTGCAGCCGCTGCAGCCGTTGAAACCGCTGCAGCCGCTGCAGCCGCTGCAGCCGTTGAAACCGCTGCAGCAAATGCAGCCAATGCAGCCAATGCAGCCACTGCAGCCAATGCAGCCAATGCAGCCAATGCAGCCTATGCTGCCACTGCAGCCGCTGCAGCCAATGCAGCCAATGCAGCCAATGCAACCGCTGCAGCCGCTGCAGCCGCTGCAGCCACTTCAGCCACTGCAGCCGCTGCAGCCGCTGAAAGCGCTGCAGCCGCTGCAGCCCCTGCAGCCATTGAAGCCGCTGCAGCTGCTGCAGCCTCTGCAGCCACTGCAGCAACCGCCGACGCTGCAGCCGCCAGAGCCTGAGCAGCCACTGCAGCCTCAGCACCCACTGCAGCCGCTGCAGCCTCTGCAGCCTCTGCAGCCGTTGAAGCCGCTGCAGCTGCTGCAGCCTCTGCAGCAACCGCCGACACTGCAGCCGCCAGAGCCTGAGCAGCCACTGCAGCCTCAGGACCCACTGCAGCCGCTGCAGCCTCTGCAGCCATTGAAGCCGCTGCAGCTGCTGCAGCCACTGCAGCAAACGCCGACACTGCAGCCGCCAGAGCCTGAGCAGCCACTGCAGCCGCTGCAGCCACTGCAGCCGTTGAAACCGCTGCAGCCGCTGGATCCCCTGCAGCAGCAGCTTGGGCCTCTGGGCTCGCAGTCACTACCGCAGCTGCTACAAATACCCCAGCAGCAGCTGCCACCAGTGCAGCAACCTCAGTTGAGCCTGCCTTTGAGGCTCCCTTAACAGCAAGAGCAGCAGCAGCAGCAGCAAGGAACACCCATAGCTGGCTCAGAGGCCCTGCAGCAGCAGCTGTCACAGTGTCGTTCGCTTGCAGTGCGGATTCAGCCCCCCCTGCAGCTCCACAGGCAGCAGCAGCAGCAGCAGCAGCAGCAGCAGCAGAGCAACCAGCCAGCTTTTGTCGGTGGCCACAGTTCGAGCTCTCTCCTTTTGCAAGGGCCATTTCAAAAACAAAGGGCAAGGCAGCATGCTTAGGGGCAGCAGCAGCAGCAACAGCAGCCAAGACCCTTGCAGCAACTCCCCGCTGCTACGCCTGTAATTAATCATGGGCAGCCGCTGCTGCTGCCAGCAGCTGCAGCCCTTCGGCCAGCAGCAGCAGCCAGCTGGAGCCATGCACCATTCTGCTGCGCAGGCCCATGCGGCAGCGGAAGACGCTAAGGAGAACCCTTGTGAGCTGCTGCAGCAAGTGCAGCAAGGGCAGCAGCAGCAAGTGCTGCTTTCGCTGCTCTTCAGGCATGGCGCTGCTGAGACAGATGCCCAGTAAGTTTTTTGCATCCAGCAGCAGAGTGCAGCAGCAGCAGCAGTTTTGGCAGCAGCAGCAACAACTTTGGCCTGAACTGATTCCCAATTCTCCCAAATCAAGCTTCTAGGTGGCCCCAGGGTAAGCTGCAGCTGCAGCGGCCTTTCAGCTTGCTGCTGCAGCAGCCGCAGCCCCTGCCTTAGTCCACTCTTTTGTTGCAGCAGAAGCAGCCCTCAGTGCTGCTGCAGCATTAGGCCTTGCTGCAGTGGCAAGTGCGTGGCATCAGCACCAACTGCGACAGGATTCTCTTGCTACCGGGCCGCAGCAGCAGCAGCAGCAGCAGCAGCAACTTCTGATGGCCACAGCTACAACCACAACGGCCGCAGAATCTTACAACGAATTATTTGCAGAAGCAGCAGCAATGTAGTGGCTGGTAAGGATGAAGCAGCAGCAGTTCTTTCGGACAAACTGGAACTATTGGAGCCGCAGGTGAGTGGCACGCAGCTCCCGAGCACACTCTTGTAAGCAGTACCAGTTGCTGCTGCTGCTGCAGTAGTACTTACTGCTGCTAATTCAACAAAGGCCACCGCCCTTGCTGCAGCAGCAAGGGCTGTTTGGGCTGTGGCCGCAAC
Source organism: Eimeria necatrix (assembly GCF_000499385.1). Lineage (NCBI taxonomy): Eukaryota > Apicomplexa > Conoidasida > Eucoccidiorida > Eimeriidae > Eimeria > Eimeria necatrix. The sequence continues at coordinate 2,111 of NW_013654222.1, forward strand.
GCACTGTGCTCCTCAGCTCTACACGAGCAGCAGCAGGCGGCGGCAGCACTGAGGACGGTAAATCTACTATCGCCAAAGCAATTGACGGCAATAAACGCAGCAGCACCAATACACGCAGCAGCAGCAGCAGCAGCAGCAGCAGCAGACTAGCAACCATGGCACCAGCAGACTGTGTTGGCGTGGGCGCCGTAGGTGAGTTGAAGCCTCCACAGCGGGAGGTCTGTGCTGCCTCCAATGAGAAGCAGCAGCAGACGCTATTGCTTGTGCTGCAGCAGCAAAGCAAGTGTGTCGGAAGCAGCTCTGCTGCTTCCCCACCAGTCCGCCAGGCACCCAGCAAGTTGCGCACCGCCAGCATTTTCAATTTGAATTAAAAGACATTATTTTCACGAATTGTTTTAAGGAATTGTATAGTTCATGTTGGGAGACAAAAAAGCAGCCCGTAGTACCGGGCACACCGGCGCTGCCGACGCATGCAGTAGCCTGCTAGTCTTGACCTAGCACAAGTGGAGCTGCTGCTGCTGCTGCTGCTGCTGCTGCTGCTGCTGTTGAGTCGCATTCATATGTACTTTAGAGACAGACACAAGACACCACTGTGGCAAGAGGCGGCCCAGCCCGCCAGGGCCCCGCGGTGAGCTGTTCCCTTTGCTGCTGTTGCTGCTATGCGTGCCGCTGCTGCTGCTCCTGCTGCACCCAAGGCTTCGCGATAGTCCCTCAGACCGGACGGCATCATGAAGCCCCGTCACCGCGGCTCGCCGCAGTCGCAGCAGCAACAGAGCAGCAGGGCAGCAGCAGCAGCAGCAGCTCAGCCACAGGAAGTTAGCCCCAGTAAAGCTGGAGCCACAAAGGGGCCACCCTGCACTAGCAGCAGCAAACGCCGCAGCAGCCTGGGCCATTTGTGTCGAACTTGTTGGTGTGCGTACACCACAAGTTACCAGGGGCATATATACCTGCTTGACGCCTTCCTCTCGTGGCTGCTGCTGCTGCTGCTGCTGGTGCTGCTGCTGCCACTGGTCTCGGGCACCACCTTTCCGAAGCACGCCTTCGTTGCTGCCCTTTTCTCTTGCGGCGGCACAGCGGCCCTCACAGGCTGCCTCCGCGCACAGGTGCGCGAGCTGCTGCTGCTGCTGCTGCTGCTGCTGCTAGTTAATGGCATTGCCGCTGCCTGTTGCTGCTGAGAGCTCCCTTAGGTGCTGGTCTTACAGGCGGCCCGTGTGTTGCTGCATGCGCTGCTGCTGCTGCTGCTGCTGTTTGCTGCAGCTCGTGAGCCCGGAGAAGTTCGAGGTGACGGAGCAAAGGGCAACAGCAGACTTCCTTGTTTGCTGCGTAGTGCTGCAGGTTCTCTGTTTCTGCTTCCTAGGGTAGCAGTGGCGAGCATCTGCTGCCTCCCTAGCTGCAAGAGCAGCAGCAGCAGCAGCGCAGCAGCAGCAGCAGCAACCCCCACATGAGTGACAGCGTAGTTCCCTGCCTAAGTGTTGAGCTAGGGCAGCCACTTGAGCAGATGCCTTGCTGCTGCAGCAGCTGCAGCAGCCACACAGCAGCGCCTAGGTGCTGCAGCAGACGCCCTGCTGCTGCAGCAGCCGCACAGCAGCCGCTGCTGCACTACAGAGGCCGCTGCTGCTGCCAGATCGCGCTTGGGCCGAAGACCAGCAGCAGCAGCAGCAGCTGCCGCTGAGCCCCTCCCTAATCTGTTCGTTTTTGCTGGAGTGCAGCGCCGTTGATAACTTTCTCAAGACCATTCTGATTTTCGATGTGTGGCGTACGTGCACTTGCTGCAGCAGCAACAGCAGCAGCAGCAGCAGCAGCTGCTGCTGCTCAACTAGATGTGTCGGCACTTTCGACTGCGTAGCTAGGCTGCCTCGGGAGTCTCAGTAGCCTTGCGTGACTGTCTGGCGAAACGTTTGGCTAGCTGGCTAGCTGCTTTGCCCTGGCTAGCTGCTTTGCCCTGGCTAGCTGCTTTGCCTTGGCTAGCTGCTTTGCCCTGGCTAGCTGCGCTGCAGGCCCTTAGCGCCCCTCAGAGAGGGGCCTCTGCCGCGAGCGCCCCGGCGGAGCTGCAGCAGCAGCAGCAGCAGCAGCAGCAGCAGCTGTGGGGCCCTGCAGGTAGCGGCTGTCTTGTCGCCTGTGCTTTGGCCACTCAGCTCGGACATATCCCCCCTGCTGCCGCCGCAGGTGCCTCCCGTTGTGCTGGTGCTCATGTGCTGCCTCAGCAGCAGCAGAAGCAGCAGCAGCAGCAGCAGCAGGGGGGGGGCTAGGGTGCCGCCGGGCGCTGTAGCGTCCCCACGCTTCCTCACCTCTTTCGTAGTCGCGCTGCTGCTGCTGCTGCTGCTGCTGCTGCTGCTGCTGCTGCTGGTACTGCTGCTCCCTGTGGTAGGCTGGGTAGTGGTAGTGTCTTGGGGGCTCAGGAGGCAGCGAAGGCGGCGGGCGGCGGTGGTACGGCGGCTCGAAGTGGCTGCGCGGCTCGTGCTGCTGCTGCTGCTGCTGCAGCTGTCTTTGCCGATGCTGCTGCTGCTGCCCGTAGGTGTGCTGCTCGGCCTCCCCATAGTACCGGTAATACTCCTGCTGCTGCTGCTGCTGCTGCTGCTGCGGGTAGTGCCTGTAGCCCCTGGGCGACAGCCGCTCTCTATAGAAGTCTGCAGAATGACTCCGCACGGAAGCTGACCTCCGCCTAGAAGGCAATCTGCTGCGGCGCTCTGGCCCCAGCTGCCTCCGCCGCTGCAGCTCTTCTTCCTGCAGCAAAGAGTCTCGTTCCCGCTGCAGCTGCCGCGGGTGGTGCCGCTGCTGCTGCTGCTGCTGATGCGGGGGCTGCGGCGGCGGCGGTGGCATGCAGCGGGGAGCTCGCTCGCGACCTTCGGGGCTGCGCTCACGCCTCCAGTACTGCTGCTGCTGCTGCTGCTGCTGCTGCTGCCGCTGCCGCTCTTGCCTGTACGGCTCTTCGTGCTCAAGGTGCTGCTGACGCCAAAAGTGGTAGTCAGAGTGTTGGCTGTGGGGTCCTGACTGCAGCGAGCTGCGTCGCTCGCGGTGCTGCTGCTCACCGTGCGGCCGCCGCTCGTGCTGCTGCTGCTGCGGTTGCTGCCACCACCGCCGGCCGTCGCCGTGCTGCTGCTGCTGCAGCGGTGGCTCTGCTGCATCGCGTCGTTGCCGCTGTGGCTGCTGGCAGCGCCGCAGCTCCTCTTCGGCCTCCAGCCATTCTTCCTGCTGCTGCTGGCTATGCTGCGAGTGCGGGCGCTGCTGCCCGTTGCAGCAGCCGTTCCTGCTGCTGCTGCTGCTCACGCTTTTTATTTGGCTGCTTCTCGCCCTAGAGCCGTAGTCGACCGGGCGGTGCTGCTGCTCTCGCCTCTCCTGCTGCTGCGTTTCGTTGGGGGGCAGCGGCTGATGGTACTGTCGCTGCTGCTGCTGCCACGGCTGCTGGCTTTGCTGCTGCATCTGCTCATGCTGCTGCGCTTCCTCACTCCTTTCTCTTTCATCCCAACCACCATGCTGTGTGTAATGGTCGCGCCTCCTACTGTGGGGCAAAAGAACGTCTTTGTGCTGCCGCTGCTGCCGCTGCTGCGGCCGCTGCTGCTGCTGCTGCGGCTGCTGCAGCTGCTGCTGCTGAGGTGGCGACGGGGACCTCAACCGCTGCGGAGCGCCTTGCTGGGGGTGAGTGCTGCGGCGCTCATGGGCGCCTGGAGGGGAGCGAGAGGTGAGGCTGTCGGCACGCTGCTCTCGTTGCCACTGCTGCTGCTGCTGCTGCTTGTGCTGCTGCTGCTGCTGCGGCTGCTGCTGGCGCTGGTCTTGCTGCTGCCGCAGCGGCGGCTGCCGGCCCAAACCGACGGAGCTGCTGCGCCGCTCCTCCCGCCGCCAAGAGGTGACAGGCGAAGACGAATACACCAGTCGAGCACTGCCAGGGTCTGCAGCATCTTCAGCAGCAGCAGCAGCAGCAGCAAGAGGAGCAGCAGCAGAAGAGCCACCAGCACAGCCTGCAGCACCCGGCGTTGGCAACAGCGGCGGCAGCGCAGCGCTCGAGGGCAGCAAATGGCTCTCCCGCTGCCTTGCTGCTGCAGGTGCTGCACTGGGCGCCGCTTGGGGAGCTGCTGCTGCTGCTGCTGCTGCTGCTGCGCCGCGGGGCAGCAGCAGAACGCGTTGCTCCTCGCTGCTGCGGCTGGGCCCGCTTGGTAAGACACGCCGCCGCGGGAAGGATTCCGTGGTAGGCGCTGCACAGCAGCAACAGCAGCAGCAGCAGCAGCAACAACAAACTTGCAACGAGGCAGCACGAATGGCCTGTAGCGACTAAGTGCTACTTCTGCTGCTGCACTTGCTGCAGTTGACGACTCACCTGCTGCGCTGCTCAGTTTTACAGCACTGCCGGTACTAATGACTGCCCTCCGCAGCCGCGCCGGCTGCTGCTGCTGCTGCTGCTGCTGCTCCGCATCAAGCAGGGCAGCAGATGAGTCGGCGTATCTCTCAGGCGACGCATAAGGCCGGTAGTGCACTTTGCGTCTGCCGCTGCCGCCTCTGCTGCTGCTGCGTCTGCTGTTGCTGCTGCTGCCGCTGCTGCCCCGCCTTTGCCGCTTGGGGCTCCTCTCGCGCTCCCGTGGCTCAGTCTCGATTTCTGCAGCAGCAGGAACACACAAAAAGCAGCAGCTGCTGCAGCAGCAGCAACTAGGGCTGCTGGCTGCAGGTAGAGCAAACAGCGCGTGACTGGCACCAGCAAACAGCAACAAACCGCAGCAGCAGCAGCAGCAGCAGCAGCAGCAGCAAACCGTCTCTGTAGCGCCTTCTGCCTTGGAAGCCGTCTGGCCAATCTGAGGCAGCAGCATCATCGCGGGCCCTCAGAAGAACTCTGTTGGAACTCCTTTCGTGCAAAAGAGCAGTGACGCGCCGCGGAGGCTGCTGCCACTGCTGCTGCTGCTGCTGCTGCTGCTGCTGCATTTTTCCTGCGTGACGTATCTGCGGCCGCGGCTGAAGCAGCACACGCGGCCGGCTGCTGCTGTCTTGGGAAGAGAAATCTGCCTTAGGGCCCCTCGAGGCTTCGCCGTTAACGCGAAACCAGCGTGGGGGGTTCAGCTGCACAGGCCGCCGGCTCCGCGGCAGCAGTTGCTGCTGCTGCTGCTGCTGCTGCTGCTGCTGCTGCTGATCTAGAGCGTACTCGTGTACCGGCTCATTCAGGCGCTCGTGGTCCGGATTTGCATGCAGCGAAACTCGCGAGGTGCTGTGTGAAGTGCCTGTAAGCCTCTTGCGAGGGTACGCGTAGGATTGCTGCTCTTGCTGCTGCTGCTGCTGTTGCTGCTGCTGCTGCTGGTACTGCGGATGTGGCCGCGACCGCGTAGCAGGACTGCTGCAAAGAGACAAGTGCCTGCTGCTGCGGCTTCTGCTGCCTCTTCGAGCAGCAGCAGCGCCTTCGTAGTTGGCTTCGCGGCTGCGGCTGCGGCTGCTGCTGCTGATGCTCGGGTGGTGGCGGTAGCGCTGCAGCGAGCAGCTGCTGCTGCGCCGCGGCTTCTGCACAGCAGCATCAGGGGGAGGCGGGGGAGGGGGAGGCGGGGGCTGGCCGCCTGCTGTGTGGCGCCCTGGGGGGCGGTCGCCTCGGCGCAGTGCGATGGCAGCAGCAGCAGCAGCAGCTGCTGCTGCTGCTGCTGCGTCTACGGCTCGGGCAGTCTCTTCATGGGCGTGCTTGTCAGCTAAGGAGCGCCACCGGCCAGACATCTTGTGACAGTTGCTGCACCAGGCGCTGCTGCTGCTCTTCCTGCTGCAGCCTGCGCTGCTGCCCCAAGGTCACTGTTGATCCCTTTGCGTGTGCTGCGTCAAAGAAAATGCCCAAGAAGACGACAAAGGAAGCTATGGAGAAAAAAGAACTTGAGTTTGCTGCGGCAGAGCCCGGCCTCAAGATTTCAGAGCCGTTGCCTGCTGCTGCAGCTTGGGCTGCTGCTAGTGGTGCTGCTGTCTCCGGCTGGCTGTCTTGCCTGGTATGGAGGCCGGCACAAGTTGCAGTAACAAGCAGCAGAGCATTTGCATAAAGACAAAGAGTTTTTTTCTAACGAAAGAACTCGCCTGATCGCCTCGGCAGCACTGGTGAGAGTAAGCCAGCAGCAGCAGCAGCTTGGGCGGCAGTGGCTGCATGCGGCAGCAGCAGCAAACACAGCATACCGAGGAACTGTTAATTACCCGGAAAAAATTCCAAGGCTTTGCCGACCTGGTGATCATGCTGTTGAGGAGAACGCTCTAAGGCTGCTGCTGTTACTGCTGCTGCAGCTGCAGCAGCAGCAGCAGCAGACATCTGGGCCTTCTGCTTGGTAGAGGCTTCCTGTCCATTGGGGCTCCCCCAATTTTTCTTAAGGGTCCCCTTGTCTCCACAGCCACAGCCAACAGCGGCATCTTGGGGTGCCTGTGATGTTGTGCTGCTGCTGCTGCTGCTGCTGCTGTGCTGATCTTGCTGCCTGCGCCGCTGCGCCTGCGGCTGCCACCTTGTAGAGGGCGCTGGCTCTAGTCTTAGGAATACCGCAGAGCAGCGGCAGCTGCACTAGGACTTAAGGCGGCTCCCACTGTTGCTGCTGCTCCTACTGCTCTTGCTGTTGCTAGTGCCGCAGCAGCTGTCCGAGCACCTGCAGCAGCAGCAGCAGCAAGAAGTGCAGCACGGGCACATGCTGGGGACGGGCACGGGTCCATTCGGGCCCCCACAAGCTGCCAGGTGGGAAGACACAGCTCACGAGAGCTTCAGCGCAGCAGCAGCAGCTTTTGCTGCATCAGTCGTGGAAAGGGAAGCAGCAGCAGCAAAACTGCAAGCAGCAAACGAGTTTCTCTTTGCTTCTTTGCGCAGCCTCAAGGTTTGCTGGAGCCGTCATGTGGGCGTGCCTTGTGGGGATGCGGCTGGGGCAGAAGCAGCAGCAGCTGCTGCTGCTGCAGCAGGCTGGCGGGTAGTCTCGGCAGATTTTGCTGCTGATGGTTCTTTGCTGCTGGTTGCTGCTGTGGGCGGGCCCGAGGGGAGCTCTGCGAAACTGCTGTTAATCGATTTGAAAACCGGATGGTAAGGTGCAGCAGCAGCAGCTGCTGCAGCAGGAGCTGCAGTAGCAGCAGCAGCAGCAGCAGTAGCAGCAGCAGCAGCAGCAAGCGCAGCAGCAGCTTAAGCAAGCGCACAAGAGCCGCAAGAAAAGCGAGAAGGTAGAGGCAGCAAAAGAGAAAAGGAGAAAGAACTAAAGAGGATATAAACCCAAAAATTAGATTCAAAAGGGGCAGCAGCAAATACCAAAATGAGAGCCACAGCCAGGCCAAGCTGTAGTGCGCGAGAAGCAGAATTGCAGTTCCAAGTGCCGGCGCCGCAGCGCCCCTGGCTCACCTGCTGCTGTTCTTTTTCCCTCGATGAAGCAAATGCTGCTGCTGCTGCTGCTGCTGCTGCTGCTGCTGCTGCAGCGTGCCCCGGGTGTATGACTGTCCGGAAGGAGGCGTTTCCTCTGCTCGGTTTGTGGCCTTGTCAACTGCAGAGTGTCTCATTGGGGGCGCTGAAGCTGATGGTGGGACCCCCTGCTGCTGCTGCTGCTGCTGTTGCTGCTGCTGCTGCTGTTGGTTGCTGCTTTAACACTGTTGGCCACCCTGTACATTTCTAAGCTCCTGGAAAGTCTAATTGGAGTTACTAGCGGCCCTTCTGAGCCAATGGCGCAGCAGAAGCCGGCTGAGCAGCAGCAACGTTGGCAGCTGCAGCTGCTGCAGCTGCGAGTGACGTGGCAGCGGTGGGCTGTTTTTGCTGCTGCTGTTGCACTTGCTGCTGCTGCTGCTGCTGCTGTATTCGCCGCAGCGTGCGTCCGTCTGTGGGACTTGGCCGCCGGTCGGCTTGTCTGCCCCTACCCGCTCCCCGTGCCGTGAGCTGTGCTGCAGGCAGCAAAAGTGCTGCTGTGGCAGCAAAGTTGTTCTGTGCTGCTGGCAGCAAAAGTGCTGCCCCGGCAGCAAAAAATCCACAGCTGAGCAGTTGTAGAAGGAGAGCCGAGAGGCAGCCACAGCGCAGCAGGCCCTGCAGCAGCAGCGACAGAGCAGAGAGGCAGCAACACTGCAGCAGCACTGGCGCAGCAGAGAGGCAGCAACGCTGCAGCAACACTACAACACTGCACTGGCACAGCAAATAGGCAGCAAAACAGACAGACTGCATCCCGGGGTGCCCCGTGGACTGTCGCTTCTATCTAGACTCCTGCTGAGGCGGTTACTGCTGCTGCTGCTGCTGCTGCTGCTGCCCTTGCAGTCTAATCGGGTCTGAGGGCTTGCTGGCGCATCCCCGGCAGCGCCTTTTTCTGGCCAGCTGTTGCAACGGCTCGGTGCTTTTGTTTGACTTGAAGCAGAGCCAGCCGCTGGTGAGGCGCTAGTCTTGTTTGCTGCTGCTGCTTCATTCTATTCTCTCTGCTTCGCCTTCTCTGCTGCTGCTTCACTCTATTCTCTCTGCTTCGCCTTCTCTGCTGCTGCTTCATTCTATTCTCTCTGCTTCGCCTTTGCTGCTGCATGACTCCACCTCCTGGCTGTTACGCGCGTTGCCTTGCGTGTCTGAGACCCTCGTGCTGCTCTTCTGCTGCTGCTGCTGGCTCTTGTAACGTGCTGCTCCTTTGCCTAAATCCTTTATGTTGCCTTTTTGCTGCCCTGCGGCTGGCAGCTTCGAAGCAAGAAGCTGCCGCTGCGGCAGCAAAAGGCGAGACGCCAAGGCCACAGCTGCGGCTTTCAGGGCTGTTGTTTTGCTGCAGGCTGTCATGCAGTGCGAAAACCCCCGCCCCGCCATCGCCTTTGACTGGGAAGGGCTGGTCTTCGCGGTGGCCCGTTTCTCCACCGACGTGCGCCTAGTCAACAGCGAGTTGACCGACCTGGTGAGCTGCTGCTGCTGCTGCTGCTGCTGCGTTTGCCGCGACGGGGGCCTGCATTGATGCTCCCGATTTGGATCCGCTCGGAGAGGTTGCGGCTACTGTCGTAGTGCTTTTTGTTGTGTGGCTGCTCGCCCACCGTCTGCTTTTGAGAGGTCTTCTAAGCTGCTGCTGCAGCCCCTTTCGTGTTGCTCCTGCTGGTTGCTGCTGCTACTCTAGATGCTGCTACAGCAAGCGGGAACGCAGTGGGGTTCCCGTGGAATACGCAGCCGCAGCAGCGGGTTATGCTGCTGCTGCTGTGTCAGCTCCCGCTTGGGGCGCTGACGCTCATGCTGTCTTTTAGTGAATTCGTTTCTGTTTCCGGTGGTGGCACAACACAGGGCCGGCCTTTCAATGCTATTGTGCGTGCTGGTGTGGCTGCAGCAAGAATTCTCTGCATTTGACTTGTCAGCTTCTTTGGACCCTGGTAGCTGCATCGCGGTGAGCATTAGTGTTTACAACTTCTTTTCATGTTGCTGTACCCCATATTGCTGCTGCCTCCGGCCCTGGCAGAAGCTGCTTCCACAGCAGGCAGTGCTGCTAGTGCTTTGGATGCTACAGCTGCTGCTCCTAGCGCAGCAGTTTTGTGCGCGGCGGAATATTTCTGCAGAGTCTTTGCTTCAGCCCCGACGGCGAAGCAATTGCTGTGGCTACAAACCGCCACCAGCTGCTGCTGGTGAATGCCTTCGAGGGCACTACGGTCAGTGGTCTTCTAGCTCCCTGAGCCTTGCAGGGCTCGCCTGCAGCTAGCCATTAAATAAGAACTGCTTTCTCGCTGGCTAGCTACTAGAACAGCTTTATGGCTGGCTAGCTACCCAGCCGCCCAACAGAGCAGTAGCAGAGCTGGCACGCAACATGCAAATATGCCGCTGGGAGAAGAAGCAAACCCTGCTGAAAAGTTGGTGCATGGATAGGCTAGCTCCGGCTAACTAGCTAGCTAGTAACCCACCATATCTCAGAAGATCCTAAGAACATTGCTTCCTAGCTGCTTCCCATTGTGCTTTTTGTCAAGCTTGCTGCTGTCACTGTTTCTGTGCTGTTTTGCTGCAGATGGCGAGACTGTGCGAGGCGTCATTCGGCGACTTGTCGAGCGATTGGCCCTGCACGCCTACTTTTTCAGGCAACAGTTCGTTGCTGTTTTGGTCTCGAGGCCCCAGCCTCTTGGCCTTTCGGATGCCTCCGGCCACAGACAGCGGCGCGCAGCAGCAGCAGAAGCAGCAGCGGCAGCAACAAACAGACCTTAACACGGAGCTGCTAGTCGCTAGGCATGCGGGCCATTCAGAGCCAATTTCCATCGCCAAGGCGTCGCCTACTCATGCGCTTGTGCTGACAGGTGAGATGGAAACCCAAGCTGCCCGACTGCTGGTGATCTCTCTAGATATGCAGTTAACTATTTACTACATTAGGTGATGAAGGGGCTCTGAGCGACCTCTCGCGCACCTTCGAACAGCAACAGCCGCAGCAGCAAACTGCACATGATGTGTATCAGCAGGACTTTGTTGCCTTCGCCGTGGCTGCTGTGTGTTCGCTGCAGTGGGTGGTGGTGTCGTTGCCTTGTGGCAGCCGGCAGTGCAGGCATAGGGACAGCAGCTGTTACTGCAGCTTGTACCAGTGGAAGCAGCACGGCGACGCATCAGAGGCAGCAGCACGACATCAGAAAGCAACGGGCTGCTGCAGCAGGATTCCCGCGCGGCAGGCTGTTTGCTGCTGCCGCCTCACCATGGCCTTTCGGTATTCCATGCGACTTGTACGCATGCCGTTGCCATTGCTGTGGAAGCTGCAGCAGCCCCCTAGGGGAGGGTGGGGGGTGATGGACTCGTGAGAGGCCAAAACTTTGAAACTGCAGAGTTCTCAGCACTGACGCGAGCAAGAAGGCATCTTTGTTGTATGTAGCATCGAGCTCTATCAGCAGCAGCAACAGCAGCAGCGGCCCAGCGGCAAGAAGCGCTAGAAACGGGCAGCGGAAAGGTCGCTACTGATCGTTGCGTCGAATTTACTTTGGCATATTTGGCTTTGCATGCAAATCAGTGGGGAGTTCGCAGAAGCAGGTCCAGGCGGTTGTGGTAGGATTTGACTGCGAACGAAGCTACTGCAAGCATCTCCTCTATATTAGTTTCGACACCAGAATCAGTACTACACTCTCCGGTGCCCCTGTTGAAGCCCTTCTTTCTGTTTGGCTGCTGCTGCTGCTGCTAGGGCCTCAGGCCACATACAGCATAGATTCCTGCTTGATCACGCCAGTGCAGACTGCAGCGAGACAGGCCACTGCTTTGGACTTTCCCGGCACTGTGGGACTTTGTGAGGATTAGGGCTAACCACAAACTACCTTTTATTTTAAGTGCTAAACACTTGAAACTGCTTCTACCGAAACTATGAGGCAGTCCGGACTGCATAATCGTGTCAGGGAGCCGCTAGCCTTTAGGGTATTGCACTTGGTGGGGGGCAAAAGAGCCTGGCAAAGGCAACGCAAATGCAGGCAAAGGCAACGCGCTCTGTCTTTTTTCAAGTCTGTCAATCCAGTGTCCTGTTAACTCGCGCAGTCTGTTTTTTATGCCTGTCAATTCAGTTCCCTGCCGGCGCTGCTGTCGGGTCATGCACACAGCGCCTGTCGCAACACCCCATTTGGCCCAGAATGCCCTGCTAGCCACTGGCTAAGTCCGCCCCTGAGGCTGCGCACGTCTTGAGTCGTTTTACGCTAGACGTGACAGACACATAGGGAGGGGGTCAGAAAAGCACATTCGGACGGACAGAGCAAAAAAGCAGAAAACACCAGGCTCACAGAGGCGCAGGCAAACACGGTATACCAGTATTTCTGAGGATGAACGCTTCAGATGAAGAGCAGGCTGCATGCTGTTCCCCTTTCTTAGCCTTATCTGCATGCATGTAGCCTCCGAAACACCGCACATAAGTATCCCCAATGCACGGTGGACAGCTTGTGCAAAGTCCTCTTGGCGTTTCTCCCCACAGCATCGAGAGCGCTCCGCAGACACAACCAATTTCATCGGCTTTCCGAGCTGCTCAAGAAGCTTATAACCCGGCGATACAAGCAATCAAAGCACCACTGTTTGCTCCTTGAGGTCTAGTGTATTCGACCGCGCCTTGTCAGTAGCCGCTCCAGGGGATATTTACACACCAGACCCCTTTTAGAAGATTCTCGTGCAGTCGCCAGCTTGGCTGGCTACGTCCAGACTTCTCCTTGTTAAGGAGCACTAGCTTAGACGCGGACACTGAAGAAAGCCAACTCGCGGTTCCTAAGTGCATGCTGCCCTACAAACTCTCCTCTTTATTCAACTCCTGTCCTAGGCTCTAACCTCCCAAGGCTGAAGCGTGAGACATTCACTTTTCCCCTGTGCAACTTGCGCTCGAAATCCCGTGCTCTGGAACTCAAACTTTCAGCAGCAAAAAAAATTGATCCCTAAAGAGAGTACGGTCCAGTGCTGTCTTTGCTCTCAAAGTAAAGCCACAGATTAAGAGATCCTTACAACTACTGCTTCTGAAGAGCCTACAGGTCTTCTGATGCACTGTGTACCGAGGCAAAAGAGACTAAGGCTCCGTGCTCTACTTGGAGCTTCTCACAGCTCTCGTAAGGATCTAAAGCCGCAGTCGAGTTTCCATAGATTCGGTAGGGCCCATTTGCCCATGCGGTGTGGGGCCGCTGGGCCCCACATAGCTATGGTGAATCCAGGTTGGCGCCGCCGGTCTGATCTGTGTGCTCTGTAGACCTCTAGGTAGCAGCAGAGAGAGAAAGTTTGCTTGACGTGTTTCCTTCCGAGCGCAAGTGGACGAAGGCTGCGCTATTTCAGAGTGTATGCGGCTGGGGAAGCGCTGCAATGCAGCAGTGGCTTGTGCGTGCCCGTGCTGCGGGTGAAAGTGGAGGCCAAAGATGAAACACAAGCAAAATGAGCTCCCTTGTGCTGAAAATGAGCGGTAAACATGCTAAAATTTCACTAAAGAGCGGCCCAACTTCCCGCAGGCAGCGGCTAGCTGGCACGTTAGGACGCGTGTAGGCGTGGATCCCTAAGAGGGTAGCCGTGGTGGTGCTGCAGTGGGGATCTCTGGCTAACTTCAGTGTCAATAGGCGTTGGTCTATAACAATATTTCATGTTTGAGTTTATACTGCATTCGGGAAAACCCAGAGTGTAGGGAAGGTGCCCCGTGCCAATGCTCCATGCCATGTGCAGCAGGAGCAGGCGGCGGGTCCTGAAGGTGGCACGGTGCGCAGCGCAACAGCTGCTCAAGGTGTGCGGCTGATATTTACAGATTATGCAATAGAAATTAAATTGCACTTATTAATATATCAACCTGGCTAGGGCTGTAGAAAAGCCTCCGGGGAGTCCTTGCTCCCCCGCCGCCCCCCTCCGTGCCGGGCGAGTTCGCGCACCAGACCACCCAACGGTGCACCCCTACGAGAGAGGGGCTGTTTATTGCAAGGGCTTTTGTGCGTTTCCGCGTTACTTCACTTTGTTTCCTTGTGGGGGACCGTCAAACGAAGCCACTACCTCAGTAGGGGCAGCTCTCTCCTTAGGCAACCCCAGGAAGCTGCAGCTATCGATAGGCCCGGGCGGAGCCGATCTCTCTCATGGGGGGCGTTGGTTCTTCCGTTCTTTGCTAGCCGAAATAGTACCCTCGTGGAAGTCCGTTTGTGCCCTTATAAGCCTGCAAAGGAGAAACCCCAGCACTGCTACTGCTTCTCTCGCTCAAGGGGGCCACGCCTCTCCTCCCAGGAGGAGGACTATCGAAGGCGCAGCACCGCTGACCCTCTTTGAAGCAAAAGCCAGTGCTTCTGCCACATTAATTCGACTCAAGCTACTTCCTTGATCCCAGTAACCAAAAGGAAAGAAGGCCTTCAACCCGCTCGCCAGCTGCTGCCGGTGCAGCTGGGGCTACTGCAGCAGCAGCCACAGGGCAGCTGCAGCTCAAAGCCAGTCATTCACAACTGCAGCAAAAAAAGAGCAGCTCTGAGTCCAACAAATAATGGCCAACTCGAGACTTTGACGTTAGCCTACGACGGTGGTGCAGCTACGCCGTCACTGTATGCGTTCAGCATTTACGTAGAGCTAACGTGTGTATTTAGCGCGTTTTGGCTACCTCAGGCTCAGCACTTCAAGCTCTACTTGCTCCTCCGCTGTGGTCCTTTTTAACCCCGCTGCCGTGGGACTTCACGATCCCAGCTGTCTGAGTTTGAGTAGTACGAGGATGAATACCACGCGCAGAAGTGCCGTGCAGCCGTTCTAGGGAGCCACGCAAGAGCAGGGAAAGCGGTAGCAGCAGCAGCAGCAGAAATAGCGCGAGGAACAGCAGGGTTTTATTCGCAGTTTTTCTTCCCGGGTAATGCTGGCTAGCGGGCATCTCCAACTGGGTCCACCCAGCCCAACCCGGAGCCCTGGGGAAACCCCAAAACACTCTGGAATGGAGGATGGAAGGCACCATGGGGTTGCCTCAAGGAGGGGCCCGGGTGCGGAAGTTGAGGGCGGCGGCTGCGGCATTTGGTGGTCCGCAAGTCCCCAGATGCTTTCGTCCTCCGCTTCGCTGGAGGGGGCCCCCACTCAGACGCCTGGGGGGGGCTCTCTTTCCCCCACGGCAGCTGCTGTGCCGTGTTCCCCTCACTGGGGCTCAGGCTCTAAACAGATGGACTTAAGTTCAGACCAACGCCTATCTCTCTTAAGCACAGCCAGCGATAGCACTGCTGTTTCTATCCTGACAGGCGCCCGGCCTAGTTCTCCGGAGGGGCTCTCTGGGGGCCCCCCAAGAGGGTCACCTTCTTCTCTAAGCCAGGAGATGCCTCTAGGGGAGGAACAAGGCAGGCTGGAGAGCTCAGGGGCTTGCATGCGATCTTTTCACAGAGCCAGCTACCAGGAAAGTCTGTCGCACTCATTTTCAGAGTTGCAGCAGCAGGTTGTGGTGCTTGCGTCCGATCAGAACCACCGCCATCCGCCGCAGGTGCAGCAGAACCACCCGCCGCTGCAGGAGCAGCAGCAGGTGCAGAGCTGTGTTTCTGCAGCAGCAAACTGCGGCCTCATCAAGCAACAATTACCTCACCTCGTCGCTTGCGAAACTGAAGACAGCGGAAAACGAGACTCTTCTCAAGACAAGCTCGTGCAGGTGGCCCGCCTTTGCTTTGAAGACGGAACGTATAGTGGTCGTGCCCATCAGCAACTGAATCCACAACTGCAGCCCCAACAGCACCAAATGCAGCACCAAGGCCTCCGCAACTGCCTCTCTATTCCTTCCAGCCAACCAAAACGTAGTAGGGACGCCACCGCCAGCCATTTTGCTTTCTTTGGGTTGCTTCTTTGATGTTGCTGCTATCGGCTTTTCCTTGAATTCAATTTTCATTGACCTTGTCATTTTTCTTGTTACTGCTTCATGGGAGCACGCATTTTTATTTCTCTGTCTGTGCTACTGCTGCTCAGGAGAAGACGAGCTACCAATTGCGCCAACGTCACCTGATTCAGCGCAGCAGCAGCAGCAGCCCGGGTCTTCATGTGGAGGCGACGGCAACAGCGAAGGGTTGCTGAGATTCTCAAGCGACTCTGTAGTTGATGCGCTACTCTCTCTATTGCAGCAGCGCCCAACTGAACAGCAGCTCGACTTGCAGCATCAGCAGCAGCAGCGGCAGCAACTGCTGCAACAGCAGCAGCTCACCCTTGCGTCTCGTTGCTGGGATTCACCCACGACGGGCCACGCAGTCGTTGAACAGAGCTTGTCTCCAGCTGACGCTCAACGGCGAGGAAACACACTGCATCACCTGTCCGCTGAAGGAGGAGCCGATACCTCGGAGTCCCCGTTGCTTCTGCTGAAACAGCAACAGCTTGAGGATCCACGGCAACAGCAGCAGCTGCATCCGGGGCAATATGATACCACTGACATGCGAGGACTGCACCTAGCGGAGCAGCGGGCAGTCCCGCTGCTTCGTCAGATGCTTGGGGATGAAAGCGACAGCAGCGCCCTTCCAGGGCGCACCGAAACAGTACAACAAGGGGCCTTTCAGCCACAGGCCGTTTTCCAGCTACTTCAGCAGTTTGGGAACTGTGGAACGATGGCTCAAGTCGCCTTGGCTTTGCAGCAGCAGCAGCAAGAGACAAACATCAAGCGCATGGCGGAAAGCCTTGGCCTGCTGGACTTTAGCGACAAGAACTGCAGCAGCGGTACAGCAGGCGCTGCGGGTTCCGATATATCTGCTGCCTCACTCGTGAACCAGGAAGAGAAGCAGCAACAGCCCCTGGTGCTGGATAGGGAGCAACAGCTCATAATGATGCGCACATCCCCAAGAAGAGCAAGCGAGACAGCGGGAGAGTGCCGGGGGAGTGGAGGGGGCCGTCAGCGGCGGCGTAGGGACAGGCGGAAGGAGGGACGATATTCTGTACCACCTGCTCTAGGGGTAGATTTTTTAAATTCATTTGTGCTTGAAGCACCCAGTCTCCAGCTCCACAGCCCTTGAGTTAGACCTTCAATTCTCCGTTCGCATGCATTTTTTCGACATGGCACTAGGTGAAACGTAGCAATTCTGCTGTTCAGAGTTTAAGTCTCTGCATCCAGAGCTTGCGTGCGGTGTGTGCCGAAGCTTGAGGGGACAGCGCTATCATCGAGCTGCAGCTTACTTCTAGAGGAGTGCAGACTCAACGCAAGGGATCTCACCCCCCAGGAGCTGAGTTCAGTCCTTGTACGTTTTTCTCGCTGCTGTTTTTACCGTCTCCAGTGCTGCACTTGCTGCTATAGCGCCCGTCCTTGCGGAAGATGTGGCATTTATTGTTGCTTTGGTTACGTTTGTGGCCGCAGCTGGAGTTCTCCACCAATGCCTTAGGGTCTCGAATCATTGTGCAGTTGCTTGACAACACAACAGACGATGCCAGGCGGCTGATGCTGACACAGTTGCTGCCCCACGTCCGTAACCTCGCAGCAGACATGGCAGGCAACTTCATCATACAGAAGCTTCTCGACATCTGTCAGTCGGAATGCTGGTGACGATTAAGCTACAGCGTCCATCCGTTATTTCATGTGCCGCTGTTGCAGCACAACCGGGCTCCGTGCAGTTGCATCTGCCGCAGCTCTTTCAGCCGGGATTTCTGCTATTTTCTTTGCTAATGCTAAGCCCAAGGCCGAAGCTGAGCACTAGCTTGGGAGAAAGCACGCCTATCGGGGGATGCGACTACTTCTGCTGTGATCAGGCCCTCCTGAAGAAAAAAAAATGCTGCACGGCCAGCTGGTGAAGGACGTTTTGAGGCTCTCGCTGCGCACTTACGGTTGCCGCGTCATACAGAAAGCACTTGATGTTCGTTTCGAAGCTGTTGCTTCCGTTTCTGCTGTTGTGGCTGCTGCTGCGTTTATGGGCTGCTGCTGTTGGAATGCACCAGCAACACATCATGTGCCACGGACAGTGCGAACGTACTTGCAGTGTTTAGATAAAAAGGGTCAAATGTAGCCTGTCAGAACTCTCAGCTGCGATGTTACTGCAGCGTTGATGGCGTTTCTGGTCTCAGGTTCTTGATGACGAGGATAGAGTGGCTGTCGCCAATGAGCTTCATGGCAACGTGCTAACTTGCATAGGCGACCAGAATGGTAAGCTTGCTGATCTTTCAATCGCTTTTTTCTGCTTCGTTGGAAGTGTCACAGACGAAGTACCTTGCGAAGCCTGCACCATCTCCTTGTGTCTAAATTATTTGCTATACATGACTGCTGCTTTCCTTGTATGACGCAAACTCACACAGTGAATTCTTAGCTTGTTGTGCATTAGGATTGTTGTGACTTCTTTTAGGAAATCATGTCATACAAAAATGCATCGAAAGACTTCCTAAGGGAGGCGCTCAGTTCGTGCTGGACGCCATAGCCGGGCAAGAAGCAGCCCTTGCGTCACACTGCTACGGTTGTCGAATAATCCAAAGGCTGGCGGAGGCTTGCGACATAAAACAAATTGTCAGCAGAGTCACGAACGGAATTTACAGATGCAACTCCTTCCAGTTCTGCCCTTTGTCTTTCCGTTTTCGATCGACTTCACATGACGAAAAGCTCTTCCAGCCACTTTCGTCGCACTTATTAATCCTGGTTGGCTTCCGGGTCTTCTCAATTTTCTCCAGCGCTTTTTCTTGGTGTGCTTGCAGTCGCCGATGCTAGATGCTGTGATGGCTTCCCTGCGCTCCTTGGCTGAAGATCAGTTTGGCAATTACGTCATCCAGCATTTGCTGGAATATGGCAGAGAACAAGACAAACAGTAAAGCAGCACTGCTGCAGGGCTAGCACAGATGGCTGAGGGCAGCGAGTGCACGAAGTGGCCGCAGCGGTGGCATCAATAGGGGCAGGGACGGAAAAGTGTCTCGTTGTGTATACTTCGCGTATTTTGTAGAAGCTGCGGAGAAACACGAAGCTTCCGAGGTTTCAACGTGCCTATATAACGCACTGAATGTGCATTACTGCCCTCAAGAGGCTGGACTGTTTGTGTATTTTCATGCTGCTTTCAGAGAAATCGTGGCATTGCTGAAAGCTAATCTCTCCAAGCTCGCTACCCAGAAATACGCATGGTACGCTGTGATTGCACTTTCCGCTTTTGTAGAGCTACAGTGGCCCACCTTTCGTGCATGAGGGCTGTAAACTGCCATTGTGCCTAGTAATAAAGCGTATATTGTCCGTCTCAAAATTGTCGTACACTTGAAAGATATCGAGTTGCTGCGTTGTGTGGTCCTGCGACTGGCTGCAGCAACGTTGTGGAAAGGGCTTTAAGCCTTAACACACTGGGCCGGGCCCAGTCCGAGTTAATTGGTGTTGCTTTGCAGCCAGACCCCCAGTGAGTACTTGTTAGGTGGTGCGCTTTCAGTGTTCGTGTATTATTTGCGTAGTCACCACAATTGGCTGTTACGAGAACTCACTGGGGGTTGGGCTAGTGTAAGGATTGTGCAAAGCCACGGCATGCCAAATGGCGTGTGGCTGTTCAAGTGTTTGGGTGTACTCAGAAATGGAGCACCTGTAACGGCTCTGATGCTCGACCGGTACGGCAACTATGTTGTCCAGCGTATGGTGGAGGTAGCAGAGGGACAGCAGCGGGAGCAGCTCTTCCGACGCCTTCTCGAACAGCTGCCACTCCTCCGAAGCTGCACTTACGGTGGGTCATACCCGATTGCCAGTGACTGCGCTTTAATGTTTAATACCCTGAAGAGACCTATCGCAGCTATCATGACAAGCACGTGCCATCCGTTGCCCTAGCGGAATTGGTTGTGTACATTTTTGCATTTGCAGGAAAGCACATCGTTGCTGCCTTGGATCGCCTTGATATTAGCGGCGGCTGTTCTGGTGAGGTGCCGGTGTCTACACCGGCCGGCAACGCGGCAGCGGCGGCGCTTCCAGTAAGGCGACGCGGGTCAACACTGCAGCCGCAGCATCAACAAACAGCAGTTGCCTCTCCAGGTCGGCGCAGGACTGTGCCCCAAGAGCAACGCAGCCAGCGGCAAGGAAGGAAGCAACAGCAGTCGTCTCCCCGAATGGGAGCCAGACCAAAGGCAACGAAGAATGAGGGAGGCCCACAGGAGACCTTTGACGGACTTCTAGACCGCAGCCTTCCTAAAGGATGGCGCGGCTCAAGGAAAGCTGCAGGAGTCCAGCGCAACCTTTCCGCTACGGCTCCTGCGGGAGCAATGCAGCAAAAGCAGCAGCAGCAGCTGTTCATGTTGCTGGACGGGCGGCAAGATGGCATTCCCCAGGCAGCTGAAGGAAGCCCTGCTGCGTACAATCTCGGAACGAAAGGCTCCACAGCAATGGCAACAGCTGCTGCAAGGCTGCTGTTGACCGACACTCCGCAACAGGCTACTGCAAAGCAGAACTTGGCAGGAGTTGAGGGTCTGGGTCTCACATCTGAGTTGCCTGGCAGCCCAACGCCTGTCGGTTTCAAGGACCAGGGGCCTTCTGGCGATGTAGTGACGGAGCCCATTGTGCTCGGAGGAGTTCAGAGTAGCGGAAGCTCCGCATCCACCAGCAACAATTCCCTGTCAGATCTGCTGGGAATATGGAGGGGGCATCAGCAGCCTTCTCTATGCAATAGTGCAGATGGCCGAAATCCTGCAGTGCCTTTTGAAGGGCCCGTAGGCGAGCAAACGGACGGTCTTGCAGGAAGGCAAGATGAATGGGAATGGGGGAAAACTCCCCTGTTCTTTCACCAACCTTCGCCCCCAACTTGGTGACCTTCACGGCCATTGAGGCAGCTGCAGCAGCTCCAGCATCAAGTGTAGAAGATGCAACAGTAGCTACTGCGCTTCGCCGTGACCAAATTAATAGATCCAGCTGCATCGCAGCTTCAGCAGCAAAAGCATTTGCCGAACTACAGCGTTTTTCAATGAGGCAACAATGGAGAGTTGAGAAAGGACGGCAACCCCAGCGTAAGCTGTAGCAGCTGCGGAGGCAGCAGCAGCAGCAATGGACTGAGAAGCCTGTTTCGCCATGTACCAACAGCAGCTGCCCCTTCTATGTGGCTGTAGCAGAACCAGCGAGACAGGCATTTGAGGCTGTGCGCCTCAGTTCTTCAGACTGTTCGATCACAGCGTAAGAGAGGTTGAATCTACAGGCGCTTCCAGAACAGGTGTAGATTCCGATGAAGGTGGCAGTTGTGGCTTGCCCTTCTTCTAGGGATGGGACAGTCACAGCATGTGTGGGAGCCACTACGTAGCGTACGGAGCCTTTTGCTCCCATACAACTAATTTCCGTCAGATGAGTCGCCGGAGGAGGCCTGTAAGGGACATATGCCCTTAAGGTGGCCTAATGTGTGCGTCGCCAACAGAGCCAGAACGGCCCTTGGGAACAGACAACCACGGGGACAGGGGTGCTAGCTTCTCAACCTAGATCTACCACCCTCATGTTTCCTGTGTATATCTTGTGTCGGTCACCATGGATCAAGGCAAGCTTGTTGAGGCCGCACTAGCACTACCACTGGCAGCAAATCCAAGTGCTGCTAATGATGGTTATGTACTTTCCCGACTCCTATTGAAATAGTACTTACTGCTTGTCCCACTAATTGCATTGTTTCAAGTGCGAGTTTGTCTTACTGGGCGTGGAGACAGCAGGTGCTGCGCCCGCCGCGCCATACCAGCACGCCCACCCTTGCACACCTGGTTTTTATTGAGCGAAGTATACCCTTTGTTGAATCTTGTGTAGCGACCGGCCCCGGCGATACAGGGGTCTTGTGTGTTCCTGCATGATCTCCACCGAAAGTGTGGATGACATGTGCCATGTAGAGAGCAGCAAAAACGCTGTTTCATCCCCTTCTCTTGTGACATCCTATCTTCATCAGAGGTGTCCTGCATCTAGAAGCAGCAACCAGGCCAGCCAATGACCCCAAAGCCCACGGCGGTGGAGCGGCTTTCTGTCGTTTGCCTCACACCCAGTCGCCGCCTCTTATGAACGAATTTAACAACGAACGGACTCGCGTCATCACAGCAGTGCTGTGCCTCCAGAAGTGGCTGCAGCTGTCGACAAGGGATGAATGTGTGCCTGTATGATTCCTTTGCGCATGCACTCTGGCGAGCGTGGGAGTTGGAGTGCGCTGCCAGAACGCAGGCGTCAAACAGGTAGTGGCAGCATCCCGCCGGGATGTAAGCCTTCCTTTGCTTGAGGGGCAGCGGCTTGAGAGGTTTTGCAGCGCGGGCAGCCAAAGTGCAGCCGTCTCTTGTCTAACAATGTGGCCTCTGGGCGAGAATGTAGCCCTCTTTGGAAGTGTTAATTTGAGCCCTAGATAAGCTAGCTGGCGAGCAAGCTAGCTAGCCGGATGGCTCTCTAGGTAGCCCCTGCTCTATGGCTCTCCCGAAGGCGCTGCGCATTAAGGGGGGCGGGGAGGACTCCAGTAGAAGTGTTTCCGGGGGCGCTCTCAGACATCCACGTCGTCAGAAAGGGGCTGCACGGTAGCGGTGCTCGGCGGCATTGGGGATACAGGCTGAACTGGACATATGAAGACACCCGGCGAGATGATTCCTTCACAGACAGGCGAGGAGGAAACCATTTGTCAACTCTTCCAGCTGGAAAGGACCACTGGCGTGAAGACACAGGAGACGAGGGCACGGAGCAGCGAAACTGATCAGGTGAAGATGCTTCATTTGTGCATACATGGAAGTGCACGCTGAGAAGCCTTAGCAGAACGGCGACAGCGTTTGGCTAGATGTTGAAAAGTTGTGTGTGCTGCATGTTCAAAAAATTGCGTTTTCTTCGAGTTCCTGCGGCTACCACGTGCCGTAGCCGTGTGACTACGAGGCGCCTCATCCCGCTTATTGTGACTTGGCGATAGATGTGAGCTATTCTTGTAGATGACGTGTGCGTCTAGCAGTGGTGAGGCAGTTGAAATGTATGGTCGTTGAAGCCTCACCAGACCTACACAGACAAGGCTGCAGGGCGGAACAGTCGACGTACACTGCTTCCTTTGAAGTAAAGAATATTTCCTTCAATATGGAGTGCATTTTGAAAAGCATTTTTTTATCCCCATTAGACCAGAAGCAACTCGTCGAGAGTATGGGCTGGCTGCTAGGGGCAAGCTACGTCTCTTTTAAAACTGTAACCTTATTCATAGTGGGTGATCACACGGTTGCCAAATGAAGCAGAGTGGAGCGGGTTCTTGGCCTCGGCTATTACTGGAGACACTCAGATGAACTAGCTGCTTAGGTCACCCAGACATGCTACCCTATGGGACATAAGCCTTGCCAAACAATAGCAGCAAGGCGTGCCCCAAAATCATTGTCGGCTCAGTTATCATGACCACAGACAAGGATGTAGATTTCGAACTGCCGTGAAATTTGAAGATTTGGGGTTACATAACAGTGGAAAGCAAAGTACGGCTCCAACGCTCACCCGCATAGCAATGTTGTCTGCGTACATCTCGGCGTTTACACCGAGTCCAATCGGAAATTCCAACCATTTAAAAAAGGAAAGTGAGCCGAATTTTTTTTCCTTTCAAGAATTGAGGAAGGAAGTTCACGCCTGTCAGGCTCCTACAAAGACCATCACACTGCTGCCGCCTTCTTTGACCAGCTGCCAGCGCAGGCACCAATCAGTGAAAAATGCAAGCAGCAACTAGCGACGAGTAGTTTGACCCTTTCTCTGTTTGTCTCTGGGTTACTGAGTGTGCAAAAGTCTGTAATGCCTCAACGGCAGCAGGATTCCCAGTGTCCGCTCAATACCCCACATTATGGGCCGCGTGTGCTTCTGATGCCGCGGAGGCTTTTACTCTTGAATTATTAAGATACGAATTCTTCGTAGGGGTCAAGAGAGACGGGTTTGACTGCGACTTCGGCTGCGGGAAGGCGCTGAGACAAGCTCAATTAACGGCTAGCTTGAAGTGCTCATTGAAAGGAATATGGACCCGAGCGCGTTCCGTTTTGTGATACCGAGGGGCCTTGGCGACTAATCTGTTTCTTTTTTTCAGGGCCTGATGTGCGTAGCGACTCTTTGGGGGCTCTAAGCACAACAACAGCGCGGCGAGAGGCAACTGCCGCTAGAGCTCCCATATACCCTTCAAAACAGCGAACACGTCGCACTCATGAGCTGTCTTCAATGACTTTGGCTGGCTTCTGGCTAAATGAGCAGCGCACGCGGAAACGGCATGTAGAGGGGCAGAGACGCGAAGCAGCATAATATCTTTGGTAATGGGGCCTCCTCCAGAGACACAGGAAGGACCAGCAAACACGACTAACGCTTCTTCGGACTGCTCTGTCACCCCAACTAGCTGCGTGCTTTATATCAGTAGCAGCCGCAATGTAGTTTCCAGCAATGAGGCCGCAGTTAGCTTGGCAGCGGGAGCTGCAAGTTCTGAGCGCAGCGGCCAGAGGCTCGAAGGCCTGCCGCGACAGCAGTGCCGACGCCGCCAGCAAAGAGGAAGAAACGCGAACACAATAGAAAGAGCAGGCTCTGCACCTTGTGACTTCAAAGGCAAGCTGCAGAGGCAGCACACGCAAAATGGGTGGACGCCTGCATTGCCCCAGAAATTGAATCCTCTTGGAGGATACGGAGGATGCGACAGTGGGAGCGGTGCGCAGTCCACTACCCCAGCAAGAACAACAAATGTAGCTGCTGCAACAACAGAAGCAGCAGCCGACAAGGAAAAAGCGGAAGATGAGATGAACTCCTTTCAATGGAGGTCCCGTGAGAGTTTTTCCTGCAGGGACTTTGACGCCTCATCTCCGTACTTACCAATATCATATTTGGGGAGGGACACTGTAGGGCGCAGTTTCCAGTGTATCGAAAAGTCGACTGGGGACCGGGTTACAGTCAAAGTGGTATGTTGAGTATTGGAGATATTGCCCGACTGTCTTTGGCGACTGTTTTTGCTTGGTAGAGGATGGTTTCTGCAGCCTAGTTGCGACTGCTGCAGTTGCATAGAGAACAGTAGCGTGTTTTTGTGAACACCTGCGCTGCAGCTTTTCCTACGCCTAGTCT
The DNA here is from genome assembly GCF_000499385.1 of Eimeria necatrix. Lineage (NCBI taxonomy): Eukaryota > Apicomplexa > Conoidasida > Eucoccidiorida > Eimeriidae > Eimeria > Eimeria necatrix. Next base: position 26,350 of record NW_013654222.1, read on the forward strand.
TTTCCACTTTTTGCATCAGTAAGGTCATTGCTGCTGCGTACTGCAGTCCATACGTACTGTGCTGCCTTCATTGTCCTGTAGGTGTCGAAGCGCCCCTTGCAGTCTCGCCATCGTCTACGACGGCAAGTGCTTGTAGAAAAGGAGACCTTGTTGTCTTTAAGCGTGGGAGGTCACTCTTCGCATCCTAGCGTGGCTTATCTGAGGCAAATTTACCAGACAGAAGAAAGCTTGTACTTCGTGCTCAACTATACGGGCTGTGTGCGTCTGCGAGATGTGCTGAGACGCTTGAGCCGCGCTGGAGTCAGTCTCTCTATTGGGGCAGCAAGGCTATGGGCAGCCGAGATAGTGGCGGCTCTTGCTACGTTACGGCAAAAGGGTGTGTTGCACAGAGACATCCGCCCAGAGAACATCGTAGTGAGCGAGCGGGGGCACCTCACTCTTGTCGATTTTTACTCTGCGCTGCACCTTGCCCCTGAGACGCAGCAGTGGCAACAGCAGAACGAGCAGTTGAGGGAACAGGAAACGGAAAAGGATAGACACTTAAAACAACAACTTCAGCAGCTGCAGCATTGCAGCACGGTGCACCAGCGAGAGCCACAAAGAGTAGAGGGGTTTTCGTTTTCGTCGAGCTCTCGACGTTCTTACCCCAACTGCAGGAACAGTAAGAAAAGGTATCAAAGTGAACCAAGTCGCTCGCAGGGTGACCTAGAAATACATAGCCGTCGGCGAACGGCTGTAAATTATCCATATGCCGTGGTGCCTGGCTACGCTGCACCTGAGCTGTCTGTTTCTGTCGACTCTGATGGAGATTCCGTCGAGCAACACGATTTCGGGTGCGGGTACGGGACGGATTGCTGGTCTCTAGGGTGCCTTGTGCACGAGTTACTGGTTGGTGAGCCGCCCTTCAAGAACATACCATCTACGGCTGTAGCCCAGGCAGTCTGTGGAGATCAAGAATTATCTCTGACGCAACAGATGCCTGCGGCTGCAGTGGATTTTATAAAATCACTACTGCGATCAAAGGAGGAAGAAAGATTGGGATCCAGGGACATTAAGGAGCTACTGGAACATCATTTTCTCAAAGGAGTCGATTGCATGGCTTTACATTTCCACCCTCTTCCACTGGACGTGATGCAGTATGACTTCGCCTTCCAAGGATTTGGACATTCTTGCCGTGCAAGAGAAACAGCGGCGAAGTGCGATCGCACAGTTCCGGTAGAGCGTGAAGACAATGCGGTGAGAGCAGCTGCTTCAGCTGCAGACACTCCTGCTGCCCTGGAGACTCCGGTTACATTGTTATCAAGCTGCCGTGTCTCCACTTCGAAACCTAGAGCATCTGACGCTCCACAAGCATGTTTATACCCCCAAAGCAACGAGAGGTGCATCCGCAGCGGAGGAGTTCCTGGTATTGTACCCATATCACCTATAAGAAACTGTAACTGCAGCAGAACGAGCCAGCAACTGCAAATCCCTCCTTGTGAGGTGTTGGATCAGGGAACGCCACTTGCTCCCAGTTGGAGCATGAAAAGTGGTAGATGGTGCCTGGAAAACGCTGAGACCCATCAGCAACAAGAACTCACGGGCGCTCTGTCCCTTCGGTATGACGTGACAGAGGAGCCTAAAACTGTTTGCCGTCGTGCGGTCACGGAGGCAGTGCTCGGTTGGGGTCCTCCCTTGCGCCTTCGTCCCATCTCAAGTGCAGATTATTCAGAGGAAAATACTGACTGCCCTGGTGCAGCCACAGAGGAAACAGGAACACGGCGAAGCACTACAATAGGTACCAAGGATAGCATCAGGAAGGTGTCCGAAGCAGCCGGTAACATTCTTCCTCCCGAAAGCCAGCGATCATCTGGTTTGATGCTTAGCCGTTTAAGAGAGGCTGATCAGGGGCGCCTAGGTGGTTCATTTCCTGTCTCCCAGGAAGCTCCGCCGTATCTGGCAAAGTGGTTACTGAAGGGCGAGAGGTTGCACTGCCACGGCGTCTTGCTGCGAATGCGCGGTGAGAAAGGCTCTTTGATATCTATCGCATGCGTAGGAGACACCCACAAAGCAACGAGCAGGGGTTGTTAGTTTTGAGTAAGGTTTGCATGCGTCAGATTTGGTCTTTGGAGCTTCCGGACTAGGCGGAAACTCTTGTGTGCCTGTTGTACCCTCTTAGCAGATTTCTAGGATGAGTGCTCTTGTTGTGATGCTGTGTTGAATACAGAACATCGGAGCTTGTGTGAACGGCTCTTCATCCGGTTTTTCGGGGGTGATCACAAAAGGAACTGCCAGTTGCAGCCGCAGCGCTGCATTGCCTTATTGACGGACACAGGACGGCTTCTACTCTTGGATCCAAACGCAAGAACTCTCCGCGTACGTCCACGCACACAGACAGAAAGGCGAACAGATAAAAACAGGGCTTGATATGTAAGGTATTCCGGGAGCTGTAAAGGCCTAGAACGAAAGCCATCGTAATTTTGTGAGCATACGAAAGGTCAGTGTGAGGGAGTGTGAATACTCAAACGCTGCATCGGTTTCCAGCAAGAGTTTATTCACCGCAAGTAAGGTCAGTGCACCACTGAGTTGTTTGTCAGAGCGTGTCTGCCTGTTTGTTGAGTTGAATTTTCCGATTCGCAGAAGACAGTCGTCCTTGCAACCGATGGTGAGATATATACGGAGGGGAAAGACATGCTCATTTATTCCAGTGCAGGAGACAACTGCTACTTGCTTTTCGCATCTGAGGAAGACACTGCCGCTGCTTGGGCTAGATCTCTTGCTTTATCCATTGAAGTAGGTCTGTTCATTTTCGTTCCTATCTTCATTTATTTTTATGCCGGCGCTTCTTGCGTACTAGCGTTGACAGAAGCGCTTGTTTCCCTTCTGGAGCCAGAACCATGACCAACGCTGGCAGCGCTTTGTTGCGTGCAGAGCCTGCGGTCTAGAGCAGCGTATTTTAGATCTAAAGGAGCGGTGTGCAGTCTGCGAGGAAATACTGATGTTTTAACCGCTGCCTCGGTGGAACATTCATCGCGGGGCAAAGCTGGTTCATTGTCAGCCTCTCGAATGCAGGACAAAGCAGCTCCTGTCTGGCCTTCTTCAAGTGATGAGGGTGCGGCACGACAAAGTAACTTCAAAGGCGAACCTTTCTCCAGCGAAGGCGCGTCTGTACCGACAGCTGCCACTCCCACTATACCACAGAATACAGACCCTAGCAGCAGCGGATTGCATAGTCCTCAGCAACCCATGGGGTGGCAAAAGGAGTTGACTCGCTGTCGCCGGGGTAGCGTTAGGCTGGCTTCTTCGCCAGCATGCTCGAAGAATTATAAGACTCGTCGTCCGCTTTCAGAGGGACCCCATTTGCGCAATTCAAGCTGCGGGTAAGGTCACGAGGCGGGTAAGGTCACGAGGCTTGACGGTCCTACAGTGGTGATTCAGAGGAGAGCAGGAACGCTGAAGGCGAGGTTGCGCGCTTTTGATGTGCAAGCGCTTTGAGCAGCCGACTTGCTGCTTGCCTTTTTCCTGCTTACTGATGTGACGTCGGCATCGGTTGTTTAAATTCTTCTTAAGAAGATTAAAGCTTGTCCTGCGTTTTAGCGCTGTGTGGCTGCCAACATCACAGGGCGAAAGGCAGTGTCTAGAAAGTTAACTCAAAGAGCGCCCACTTTCGGACAGCTGGAAAGGGAACAGAGGATGCGGTGTAATTCATAGCCTATGGCCACGCTGTACTATGTACACAGATGTTATAGCAAAGTAGCCCGTTGGAAGAAAATGCCGGCCATACGCTGCAGAGTGACCTTCAAATGCCAGTCTGCGGCGGCGCATTCGGTTTTGAATCAGAGAATTTACAAATTGCAGCAATGTAGAGCATGTTTTGTATTGCTTTCTTGCATATCAGCGTGGGAAAGTGATGCATTTTCCAGTTGATGTGAAGATGATGCTTGCACGCAATTGGACTGACTATATAATTATACCCTTCTCGTTTGATCTGTCAATTTGCACCCTGTAGGACACAGCTGAAAGGAATTAGGTGGCAGACTAGCTGCACAGCTTGACCAATGTTCTAGCAGATTTTTGGCTTCTCTGAAACGGCGATGTTAGCGTGATTCTGATTTCAGTGCGTAATCAAGGCTGTGCCGCCGATGAGTCAAGCTGAATTTTGACATATTCCCGGCATTTGCAAATTCGATAGACAATTCCAGGATTTAAAGACTTTCCACACGACCGTTTTTGCCTTGATGTTGCACGTTTCTTGTTGCACCTGATGCTACGAAGTTTCGCAACGAACTGCACGGCAACTGTCAACTATCGCCCAGTCGGTTTTAGTGGCAGCCTGCGCACCCTTCCGTTGACGAACACCTGTTCTGTGGTACAAGGCAAGCTATCACCTTGTTAGTGGTGTTTGGTTGACCGCGTACGACCTGAAGTTGGTTGAGTTTAAGTTAAACTGCTTCTGGCACTTAGCTCCTCACTACGAATGAGCGTGCAATTCACAGTCCAACAAGGTAAGGTGTTCCCACCAAAGTTTTGGCAACGGCCTTTTGCCGTCTATTTTCAACAAGCTGCGAGCGTTCAGCCTCAGCCTACTGCTGTTTGCTGACGCGCTTTCCTGTCAGCTGCAAGTTTTATAACTGGATAGGGCATGGCTAAAGGCTGAGCAAACCAATGCTTCGGGCACGCAAACTCAACTTGCAGGGGAAGGCGTACTTACTACGTTTACGCATCACTTCGACAGGGGCCCAAGGTCTAACTAAAAGCAGAGAGAGCTTTGCATCGTAATTGCTACCATAGCGAAGGAACGGACAAACGTACACTCAAACAGAGTTCGCTATTGCTGCTGGTAACTGGAGCACGCAATGAACAGGGGACCATGTGGAGGCAGCAGTGCTTACACTTCACTGCTAGATTTTGCTCATCGGCGACTATAGTTTATTTGAAAGCATAAAGTGCGCTTCTGTACACTGGAAGTTTTTGCTGTCCATGGCACTGAGTAGACGGAACTGCTTTATAAATGAACTTGGCATCATGCCGCATTAATGAATGACTCACCTTTCAACCAGGTTCTTCCAAAATGTGTACCCGAAACTTTTTCAAGGGTGATTACGCAGGATTTTGCAATCCTCCCTTTCCAACCACTGAATCATATCTGAAAACGGCTTTGTCGCCCTCAAAATATTCTCTCAGTCTTCCATAATTTGGTTTAGGCGTGAACTCCAAGCCAGACTCGGGCATACCCTCAAACGTCAAACGAAGTCTTTGCGGCATGATTCGGCTTCGGTATGCCGAATAGAGGCGTACAAGCATTCAAAAAACTATCATGTTACATCGTACTTCAACACCTCTTTGAACACGGGCTCACTTCCTAATTACATACATCGTCAGTCAAGAATAGCGCGACGGGTGGTTTTCGCTAATTTTCCCAAAGGCTTCGTGTCACAATTTCCGTTTTAAGCCGTGTCACAGCGTTGCGTTCCTTTGACTCTGACAGAGGATTCCTGATACGCATTGCACTTCTAGCCTTGGGAATAGGATGCCGAGACTGCTGCAGTTTATAAGCACTGCAATTCTTTTCAAGCCTGCAGCTTTATGCCAGGCAAGTCTAATGCATCAAGTTAGACCTTGAAAATGCAAAAGGCCTCCTAACCAACTGGCTAGCACAGATCTGCACAAGCTTCTGCATCTATGTGCGATGCCAGCGTTCACAATAGATAAAGGCGGAGTGCACGGGCCAGGAAGTATCTGGCCTTTGGCCTGCAATTGTCAACTTGCAGATCTTTAAAATCTCAATCTTTACGCAAGCATGCTGGACTCCACTAATTAAATCAATATTAGTGCGTGTGGAATGGCTGACAGCAGGTCATGCGGGTACATTCAGCCAACAGAATATGCCTGAATAGTTTCATCGTGCTAGTTTGCATTACTCCGTGTGCAGCCAAACTGGTACTGTGGTCATGATTCCCTACATATACAACCAACAGCTCCCGAGGGCAGTTGCTGTTTCTTCTAAGAAGTAGAAACAGCCAACCCAGCTCCTGAGATTAAGTGGTATTGCATGATAGGCAGTCAGCTACACTCTGCATCCGATATTTAGAGCTGCATGTTGAGCGGTGTCATCCGCGCGCAGTTCGCGGCTTTGACGAGGCACACATTGGAAAATAGAAGCACACAGAAAAAGCGTTCTGTATCAGGATCACTAGTTGCAAGCCTTTAATCTGGCAGTTCCTCCCGTTACAATCAACGTCCTCGATTTTGCTTCTCGAGTTCTTTGCAAAGTCACCTTGCCGAACGATAACTCTGCGGGATGTCCTTAGCCACGTGAGCATGTTTCTTAATCAACACGTTTACAGATGGTAAATATTGAAGATGATTTCTGATCACTTAAGCGTGTATTCTATAATGAAGCAGCAGAATTTTGGAGCTTGTACGCAGCCGTGCATATTCAAAGCATCCTGGCGAATCATACCAGCCACCGTTGTTCAATAAAAAATTGCAGCTGCCTACTGCAGTGACTTGCCAAACATATTTGCGCACTCCTGATGGCGTAATTGTGTAGTTATCAATAAGCGTCAATTGAAGCACGCCCAACGCTGCGATACACTTGAGCCTTGCCTGCACAAAATGCTATTTTGGGGATCTTTACTGCACAGTAACAGAGAGATTTCATGAGATGCCCACATCATAACTTGTTTCGAAGCTCCAGCACACACTTTTGCAGCAAGGTGCACGCTTGCTTCGCATTGCGAAGGCCCATTCAATCACTAACCCATCTTCGTGGACTCATGTACACGGGCACAATTTGCGCAGTACATGATGAAACAGTGCGCCCTGGCGTAGCTCTAGCGCTTGGAGCTTCGATTTGCCGTCGACATGAATGGCTTGAAATATTTGCGCCAGCCCAACAGGCAATTCCTTCGAGTCCACACCATTCGTGCTCAAGCTGAAAATGAGCGGAACATTGTCAGCCCAAGTGCGATACTCCACATTGTGATCATCTTTGACCAAGCCCACGGCTGCCCGCAACGAGAGCATATATTCGCTTGTCAACGACTCCTTGCGTTGTTCGACAGCCAGAAATGTGAGACATTCTGCCACATCATAGTTCTGTAAATATTCGCCACTTTCGCGCCAGCGAATCCTGGCGATGATCCCGTGCTGCATTCGGCGAGGGAATATACTTAAAAGAGGAACAACCATAGTTGAAGTGGATCATACGGACGTTTCAAACAGCATCCTTTCAACAAAATCGCAGCCTTCTTGCATGCTTCTCTTGGGAAAACAACACAAAGGGACAGCCGCTGTTCAGTGTACGATGAGAAGACAGCCAAATCGGATTCGCACAACATTGCTTGCGGGCAGGCCACTCACAGTATTGCCAGTGCCAGCAAGAACGCGACAACTGCCTTCCACGCAGGACGGCAAAATCTCCACCAGGGATATTGCCACCTGTTTTACAAGCGAGTGCCACACTTTGTTCATGATGCAGAAAAAATGCAAAGTCGCACTTTTGGAGAGGTGACCAGAGCCTAGCTGCACTTTCTCTTGAGCGCACCATCCCTACAGATGTTTGTGCCCTACAAATGGAGTGTTGGTTTGATTCGAAGTCGAGCCATGCAACCAGTCCACGAGCACTGTTGCTTCGCTGCCAGTTCTGTTCCAATCGTGCCGAAAAATTAACATATTACGCCACTTCAGTCGACGCTAGACCTAGACCTTTTTCGACACTACTTTGCCGGCAGGTCACGCGATCTTAATTTTAGAAGCAGTAACAGCGCTTTGAAGTAGCAGCACACTATATAGTGTGTCTATCCTGGCTTGAAGAGAGCACATGAAGAGCACATTTTAAATCAAGCGATTCACAGACTGGAAACCACTTGCTGAAAGCGCGCATGACGACAATTTTAACAGAGGATTTCCATGCGAAAACCGCCATAAAATCTTCCATGCTCATGTCTCGCCCGAATCTTCATAAAAACTTCAGCCATTCACTGACTCCAAGAATTAAATAGCACGAGCACACCATTGTCCGCAGCCCATGTACAGCAAGCAGAGCAATGAGAGCAGTCTACAACTAAGTGAAAATGTGATTGCTGTGACCTAGTCTAGGAGCCGTTGGTTTTGGATACTATCCAAAAGGCAGCCTGCTCCTAAACTAGGTCACAGCAAACCCATATTCACTAAGATGTAGATTGCTCTCATGCTCTCCTTGCTGTACACGGGCTGCGGACAATGGCGTGCCGCGTCCTTCAGGTCTTGTTGACCCAGGGTTACGCTCAGGATCGCGAATGTCTGCTTCCTCAGCTTTCCATGCAATGTAAAAGATCTAAAACGACTAGCGTGGTTGAAGGCTAACCTACAGTCAACATCGATAGGCGCCTACAGCAGCCATTCTGCGCAGGCGTCATGATACATGCACCAACCCACTTCCTGATCCATAAAGAAGAACAGGTGGGTGCAAGTGCAATCTGCCGCGTCTTGATGCCGGCATCTCCATCTGCAAGGCAGCTTCACTCTTCACTCGTCACCTTCTCTGCCGAAGCA
>NW_013654223.1:0-1740 GCF_000499385.1 Eimeria necatrix
AGATCTGCTTGTGTTTGTGCCGCTTGTTTCAAATAAATGCGCATTCTATCTGGCGCCCTGTCAAACCTCCTCTGTCAAGAGATGGAGTTGCCTTTTTCCCTGTTTTATCTATCCACATGCAACTAATTGAGATTGCTTGGTAGCCTTTTTCACACTTCCGCACATTGGCTGCGGATCGGCATCGTCTTGTCGAATCTCGCGTTGATGGTATTAGCCTGAACACTGCGCACTGTCCCCTCAAGGACGCATAGCAGACAGTATCCGGCACGCACAATGTTATGTTCAACGGTACACTTGATCAGCTTAATCGATGCATTTTCGAGACTGCCTAGTAGATCCACAGATGAATCGATTTGCCAAGTGCGCACACAAGAGAATGCGCTCTGTGTAGTCGCGAAAGCGTTCTACACGAGTCGCAAAAACGCATCGAGACTCTCAGCTGCTCATTTGGTTTGTTCACCAGCTGTTCGCACCAGGACGTGTGCCGCTGCCTGGGAATGACGGCGACATCTCGATGTCGGATTGTAAAAACTCCACATAACAGACTCCGCGCAAGGTTCTCGTCCCCACTGTGCGTACGACTGATCTTCCGGTGGTACGAGGGTATGCCTTTCGTTTGTCGTTTGCTAGTTATACGAATTCCGCATCCCAAACGCTTGGGCACTATTTCTGCAGCTCCGTCGACATGACGAAGCCAGGCTGATAACGCGATGCAAAGCCCAAAAACGGCAGTCTCCTCTAGTACGGATGCAATGATGCAGCCACTGGCGACTCCTTTCGTCTGCATGATCCACTCGATTGGCATGTCACTCTTTATTTTCTTGATTGCCAAGGATCTGTGAATCTTTCGTTTCGCCATGTGTTTGTGCCTCGCTGTCGAAGTGGCTGCTTTTGCATGCGTCGGCCAACGTTTCCTTTGACGCAGGAAGTACGTGAACTCGTATTGGTGCTGCTCACATCTTGCAGGGACCGCGCAAACATGGGCCACGAACACAGCGTTCGTAGGGTGCCGGCTCCGCAGCAGAGGAAAAGCTTTCCTCCTTGGGAAATTTGGGCGACCCCGGCAGTTAATGTTTACGGGAGTTAGTGCAGCGGCCTCCCAAAAGTTTGTGGAGCGACTCAATGGAGACGGGTTGGTTCGATCTAAGCAGGGACAGTTGCGACTCTTGGTCTGCTGTGTAAATGTAGTAGCGGCGGTTCTGTTCTTTTCACGTGAAACGGCTTTGGGTTGACTGATTTTGGAGTTTCATAGCAGCTTCGTTATTTCCCAGATGTGGAACCCACTTTGGCTTTAGCTTCACGTGGCCGTACACGGGGTTTGGCGTTTCGTTTCTGCATGGCGGTTGAGCAAAAGCTCAATATGCTTCCGCAAGCGGCTGTGCAATGCCTCTTCAGAACCACAGTGACACGATTTGCCTGAGGAAAGGGGCTTCATCAACGGTGCATTAGCTTTGCGCACCGACCACCTTGTTTGCTTTCCATAATATACCGGTATGGCTGGAGCTCCAGCACATTTCGTGAGCCAACGTGGTAGTGGTTACGCGAGCCGGTTACTAAATGTGTAATGACGCAATCTATTATGTTAATTGCAACACAAGTACTGTGCATATTGTTCCATATCGTCTGAATATGACTGTGCGTATGATGTGCTTGTATTTGGGTTGATTCTTTCAATTGACTGCGCAGTCTGGCTCGCGCCCTTTCAAACCACCCCTGCCATGAAACCAAGTATCCTTCCTC
>NW_013654224.1:0-1441 GCF_000499385.1 Eimeria necatrix
CGTTACATACTAGAGGGCTACCAGGAACTTACCTCTTCTAGCTTGGTAGCAGAGCACGGTACAATGAATATCCAACAAACTGCCGTTTGCACGGAGTGAGAATCGATGCGTATAAAGTATTGCAAGTGCACTTTGGCAGTAGCACATATTCGTATAAGTCGTATATCTATTTTACTTTGCCCACAGCGTGTGCATATGCGTTGTGGGACTCTTGCAGTGCGCTTGTATTTGGGTCATTCCTCGATTCGGCGTCTGCCTCAAAAGACGTCAGCACGAGTTACAGAGGGTCAGCAGTTTGAATGGCGCTTAACAATTCATATTGAAAAAGCAATGCCGAGGTGTAAGGTGGCTTTTTTGGTGAAGCCATGTTGACGATGATATCCAGTTTGCACGAGGCGTTGGCGTCCAACTACAGAAGCACATCGCACAATTGCAGGACACGCGATGCGTTCTCTGTCAAACTGCGGGACCGCCAAACTTGCAAGGCCGTTCGAACTCGGAAACTCGAGTCGCAGGATGAGCACGGCTTTTTTAGTGACTTGCGGAGGTGATTTCCCCGTGCGGCTTGGGGGGCCGCTGCGCGAAGCGTCTGATTTGTGATAAAGGTCACTTACACTCCCCGATGCCTACAATTCACGCCCAACACTTTGAGAGTGGAGCAACATGCAAAATATTTGAAGAGACTGCTGCTTCTGGGAGTAAGCGTCGATGCGCATGAGGTTTCGAGGATGCGATTCAGTAGTCCTGCAGAATTCGCACTTGTCTCAAATCCAGATAATCAGGCATTGGGCGCCGTCTGCTAGCACACACACCTTGCGACTCCACGACGCGCAGTGCGATCTGTGTCGAACTAGGAAGCAGCAAAAATTGCCAGGTTGAAGAGCTCGAACTCGGCCGAACAAAATTAGTGAATTGCAATGTCTCAAGCATATGTGGAGCTTGTGCCCGGGTGAGGATTGGCGGTGCTCTGCGCGACGTGGTCAGTTTATGAGAAATATGAGTTACGCGAACCGCTGTCAAAGCCACACGTCGAACACGTTGAAAGCACAGAGAACCCCAGAGTAGATGAATTCTACTTCAGTGAGTAAAAATCTATGAGTGGGAGGCGTCGAGAAAGCAATTCAGCACACCTGCAAGTTTACACGTGTGTCATGTTGAGGTATTAATGGCTTCTGTGAATGGCGCTTCAAATTGACGAATGTGTGCAGCTAGTCCTTGGACGTAGTAGGTCCATCGCGCTGCGCAGACCTTGTGGAGACTCTAAATGTCTTGCTGTGTCGAAAGCACAGAACATTAACATGAAGTACACACAGTGGATAAATTGAGACGTCGTTTTCCCTTTGTGTTGCTAGAACGATTTGATGGCGTGTTTGTGAGGCTTGATGCAGCGGGGTTGGAGAACGCAACAAGGAGTGTCTTCTGTTGCCGTTTGTGAGTAACG
>NW_013654225.1:0-1537 GCF_000499385.1 Eimeria necatrix
AGTTCTGCTCAATTGCTTCTAGCGTGCACCTAACAATGAACTGTCCGCCACAAACCAAATAAGTAGCTCCATGCAGCACTCATGCAAACCAGCATTTTAGATCAGCGCTGTGTCCCAGTAGCGCATGTGCCGAGCCGGAAAGATATTGTACAGTGGCCGCTTCAGCATGTGACACGTCTATACGCCCTCTTTTTGCATGCCAGCATTCTCGAGCTTGCGAGCTAAATACTGTGTGGCTGAAGACTTTGTTTGCAACTGCTCAAGTTGTAAAGATCACGTGAAATGCTCTCAAGCTGAACGACTAATCATGCTGAAGGTGTGCTGCTTCCTGTAGTTTTCATGCCAGTGGCATGAATTCATCACACACATGCTGCAAAACCGCGTGTGCCACGTTTGCGTATTTGTCCCAATGTGTAGGCAGAAAAGAAATTATTGGCGTCTTCAGACCCTAACGTCGTTTATCAAATAGAATGGGGTCAGTTAGCTGTTGCTCAAAGGTGCTCTTTTCACAACACATTATTGCAATCACTACGGATACTATGAGAGTTTGCGCGATACGGCACTTGAACAAAGCGTTTGCACCTTATGGCACTTATGCCGGTGACCTGTAGTAGATTGCCTCACCGACTTCAGCGTCACCTATGTTCCGCCATGTCGATTTCTAGGCACAACTGCTGTGGAAGGATGTAAAGAGCATCTTTCTAGCAACAGAAACTTTATCTTGATATTGATTCAAGCAATGTACTTCCTGCACCAACTTCGAGTGGTGAGAGTCGAATTAGATGACTAAAGTTGTTTGCCCTTCGCCGTAGCAAATGTGCTCCTAGCTGCACTTCTAATACTTTTAGCATAGACCTTTGACGCACGTACTGGAAACGGACTACGTCAGGTCAAAATGAGCAGAGCATCGGTTTGACACTCGAGGAACAGAACCATTGGCGACCACTCAGCAGGCCCTTCGCAAGAACGCCATACACCAAGCCTGCGCCCCAAGACATGTTTATTTCAATTTAACAGGCGTTTGCCGATTGCTGCAAAGCAGGTGAGAGTTCATGAACAAAGTTTTGTTCCTTTTTTGTTTCTCCTCGTAACGTACTCTCTGAAACGCCACAAATATCACCCAAACAAGCCTTTAAGTTCTGCCACAAGAAAACGAAAGCGAAAAAGGCGATCCCTTCTAACGGCTAAGAAGTTCAAAGACCTAAAACCAGTCTGCTGACTGTTGCACAACACACACTGCGTTGTGATCTTCTGCTCAATTGCTTCTAGCGTGCACCTAACAATGAACTGTCCGCCACAAACCAAATAAGTAGCTCCATGCAGCACTCATGCAAACCAGCATTTTAGATCAGCGCTGTGTCCCAGTAGCGCATGTGCCGAGCCGGAAAGATATTGTACAGTGGCCGCTTCAGCATGTGACACGTCTATACGCCCTCTTTTTGCATGCCAGCATTCTCGAGCTTGCGAGCTAAATACTGTGTGGCTGAAGACTTTGTTTGCAACTGCTCAAGTTGTAAAGATCGCATGAAATGCTCTC
>NW_013654226.1:0-1191 GCF_000499385.1 Eimeria necatrix
AACAAAGGCCGTCACAGCTAGACACACACGCACTTAATCCAGCCACTAAACCCTGAAGCCGCACGCGCCTGTGGAAGATAATATGCACTGCTCTACACACCTGCCACATGGTTCAAGTCGATTCCTTGCCAAGGCGCCGCGCCAGAGACGGCGCGTTGGGGCATCATGGACGGAGCCGTTGTACTCATGCGCCCTCTGTGATTTTGTAATGTGTGGAGAGCCGCTCGTTGTGCTGAAACACCGCGATGGACCTACTACGGCCAAGCACTAGCTCCACACATTCGCCCATTTGAAGCACCATTCAGACAAGGCATGAATACCTCAGCAGGACACACGTGTGAATTTGCAACACTGCCGAATTGCTCACCCAACGCCTCCCGCTCATAGATTCTTACTTTCTGAAGTAGAAATAAATTCATCTGCCCTGCGGTTTTTCCCGCTTTTAACGTGTTTGACGTGTGGCGTTGACCGCGGTGCGCGTAAATCATTTTTCTCATAAACCAACCACGTCGCGCACCGCACTGCGATTCCTCACCCAGGCACAACCTCCACAAATCCTTGAGACATTGCAATTCTCTAATTTTGTTCGGCCGAGTTCGGCCCCTTCATCATGGCAATTTTCGCTGCCTCTTAGTTGGACACAGAACGCATTGCGCGTCGTGAAGTCGCAAGGTGTGTGTGTTAGCAGACGGCGCCCAATGCCTTATTATCTGGATTTGAGACAAGTGCGAATTCTGCAGCACTACTGAATCGCATCCTCGAAACCTCATGCGCATCGACGCTTACTCCCTGGAGCAGCAATCTCTCCAAATATTTTGCATGTTGCTCCACTCTCAAAGTGTTAGACGTGAGTCGTTGGCATCGGGGAGTGAAAGTGACCTTTCTCACATATCTGACGTATCGCGCAGCGGCCCGCCAAACCTCACCGAGAAATCACCTCCCAAAGTCACTAAGAAAGCCGTGCTCATCCTGTGATTCGAATTTCCGAGTTCGAACGGCCTTGCAAGTTTAGCCATCCCGCAGTTTGACAGAGAACGCATCGCGTGTCCTGCAATGGTGCGATGTGCTTCTGTAGTTGGACGTCAACGCCTCGTGCGATCTGGATATCATCGTCAACATGGCTTCACCAAAAAAGCCACCTTACACCTAGGCATTGCTTTTTCAATATGAATTGTTAAGCACCATTCAAAC
>NW_013654227.1:0-1166 GCF_000499385.1 Eimeria necatrix
AACCCTACAAAGTGGGCTTCTCACTTCTATGTCAATCTGCTCTGTACGTGGAAAGCCTTGGTAGAGAACAATCCCTATGCAGGAAAGAGGAAAGGCTACTAATCCCGAACAAGTTTCACATTCTCTGGCTGAAATCCGTTATTTAGAACTAAGATGCAGGCAAGCACGGTTTTGCTTGTATCGGCAGTTCTTCGCATGCTCGGTCTGCAATAATTTGCTGTAGGTGAGCTTGCTCTGACGAGTACATGCTTAGCCCTTACCGCATAACGCGAAGAATACGGGCTTTATAAATGTTTTTGACCATTGAGTTAAACATGGGCATGGCATTTACCGCACTGGCTTCAATATCTCAATCTTTAACACCCGTTCTCCGCAAAGCAACACTTCTACTCATGGTTTTTTTTCTCGTGCAGATTATATATTCGTTGACACTTTCGCGCGATTCAGAGCTATTATGTTCATCACAGTGTGCTGCAACAATCTGCCACTCCTGTTGTAAGCAGCGAACTGAAAATATTCGGATTTGTTTTCTACGAAACCAAACGCCTACAATCAATGCCCGCAACACGCTTTTGTAGCTGAAAAAGAAACAATGAACACGGACAAGGGTTCAGCGGGACGGTTTAACCGCGAAAGCGCGAAAGAATAGGCCGCACACTTGAGGTTCCTGAAGTACTCCGTAGAATTTACAGTTCGGGCTTAGGAGCTGCCAGCTGACAAAAGCGGGCTTTCAAAACCCCACAACATATTAGGATATAGCCTTCAGGGTGCAGCTACTACGGTTTAGGGTTTTAGGGTTTACGGTTTAGGGTTTCCGGTTTAGGGTTTTAGCGTTTAGGGTTTAGGGTTTAGGGTTTAGGGTTTAGGGTGTAGGGTTTAGGGGTTAGGGTGTGGGGTTTAGGGCTTAGGGTTTAGGGTTTGGGGTTTAGGGTTTAGGGTTTTTGCTCCTCCACCAGCAGTGCTGCGTGGATATAAACTTCGTCGAAAAGTACCAGCTGAGCTTTAGAAGGGGATTGAAGGAAAGATTGCGAGCATCTCGTCCAGCATGGCCAAGGCGTGTAGCACTCTTGGTTCTGGTTATAGCTCTCGCACGCAAACATCGCTGCTTGCAATGGCCCAGCATAGAACGCAAACTTTCTATGTAGCACACAAACATGAAGATTTGC
>NW_013654228.1:0-2121 GCF_000499385.1 Eimeria necatrix
ACCTTCACGTGACAGTCGTTCCACCTTTGTGAGGCAACTGCTACATGCCGCAAGGCACAAGCGCGCATCGATGACCCATCTTTTGCACCTTCTCAGCGCTATTGTGCAGTACCACTGCAGCAGCAAAACATTCACATACTTCCAACCGCTAGGATCGCGCGAAACAGAGCCTGGTGCGGCGTTTTGCAGAAAGCTACCAAACGACGTCCCAGCGCAGCGTTTATTTCTGGCTGGACGAACACGCATATGCCGACATTGCAGACAACAGCTTGCTTGCGCAAATCCATTGAGGAGATCCTCGGAATGCCTGCCATGCGATATGCTGTGTTCATGCGCACACGAACAGCGATAGGGCTTGGCATCATCATCCGCAGCATGCGGCTATGAGCAAGTGTGCTTGCTAGTCAAAAACACTGGACAGTCGGGTGACACTAAAAACTGGTGATGAAATTCCGAAGCTGTAAAACACTACGCTACAGCATGAGACCGCTGAATTCGCTGCGGTACATGCGGCAAACCCACTCCCTGATTGCATGCGTACCTGTTTCAGAACTCTCAGGCAAGGTGCGCTCCACGTTCATTCACAAAGCGTGTTAGAACGTAGCAAAGCTGCATGAAATATGAAGCGTATCCTTAAATACCAGCCATGTGCCATTGTAATATCTTTGAAGTCACCCAATACGACTGCAGTGTGTCCGGACTGCGACACAGCCACATTGCATTCAGTGCGTCATGGATGTATCTGAATCAGTTGCGGTTGCACACTGCAGGATATCTTTGCATGCTCATGGTGGCGTGTATTGGCACTGCTCAGCATACAACTAAGACAGCGCGGCACAAGGAATGCATCAACACACTGCCATAAAATACAGGTGCGCAAGTCAGCGTCTGACGCAGCTATGCAGATCAGTATAGTCAAAGGCGTTGCAGCGTTTGTCACTAAGCTGAGCCTCCAGATTGGCAATCGCTACGCAGCCGACGCTTCGAGTAAAAGATTGTTTTTCATACGCACACCACGCCGTTCGCCATGCGTAGCAGACACCGTGAAATCAATACGGCATCGTGGCTTCAGAGGCCCTATAAAAATACAAGCGTCAGCTTTCCCCATAAAAAGAGACATATGCGCATATGCCGGCACGACAGGGCTGCGTACTGAAGACAAGTGACATTGCTCTTGCAGGTTCTAACATCGTCACACAAGAGCGTGAAGACTGCAACGGTATTTGTTTCTGGCCTACAGCCTGCCCAGATGCGTGCGTTATCCAAGACAGCGCGATTGCAGCCTGTAGAATACTTTCTTCCGATTTTATTTCTTTCACGTAGTTTCTTGTGAAAAAAAAAACTGACCTCAAAATAGGAAGCACTCATATTACATTTAATCATACGGGCATTAATGAACTTCACATGCCTTTAGGTAAAGTGGCTTGCTGGTCGCTATTGCTAGGCACATACAGCTGAATCTTCAGCTCCAAGACGTAAGACCTGGCATTTTCACATTTTTACCTTCTCAGCGTGACTGGTTCACGTGACAGTCGTTCCACCTTTGTGAGGCAACTGCTACATGCCGCAAGGCACAAGCGCGCATCGATGACCCATCTTTTGCACCTTCTCAGCGCTATTGTGCAGTACCACTGCAGCAGCAAAACATTCACATACTTCCAACCGCTAGGATCGCGCGAAACAGAGCCTGGTGCGGCGTTTTGCAGAAAGCTACCAAACGACGTCCCAGCGCAGCGTTTATTTCTGGCTGGACGAACACGCATATGCCGACATTGCAGACAACAGCTTGCTTGCGCAAACCCGTTGAAGAGATCCTTCCAATGCGCACCACGCAATTTGCCGTGGTAATCCTCACACGAACAGCGTTGCCGCTTGGCATCATCATCCGCAGCATGCAGCTGTGAGCAACTATGCCACACAGCGTCAGAAACGTGTACACGCGGGTGATGCTAAAAACTGGTGATGCAATTCCGAAGCTGTGAAACACTACGCTACAGCATGACGCGGTCGAATGCGCTGGGGCACATGCGGAACACGCACGTCCTGATTGTACGCGTACCTCTTTCAGAACGTTCAGGCAACCTATGCTCCGCGTGAACTCATTAACTGTGTTGGAAGTAT
>NW_013654229.1:0-1497 GCF_000499385.1 Eimeria necatrix
AAATACCACTTGTTGGCGACTCTGAAACTGCTTGAAGACAAGCAAAAGCGCTGCAAGACAAAACTATAGTACGTCATTTCTCAGAGCAAACAATCTGTTGCATAGTACCAGGCTCTTGTCTTCAATCTTGTATCCACATCCTGTGAGTCAGACAGCGCATCAAGAAGTTGCTGTTCTTCTGCTTAGCAGCTCGCTTGAGGAGAAGGTATTCGAATGAGCTGCGCCATCAGTCAGTGCAAGAATCCAAGCCTCTGAGTTATTTTTTAAAATGGAGCGGGGTGCTGGGCAAGCTGGGTAGCAAGCGAAGTATGCGATTTCAGTGCCTGCATTCTGCATAATAAATGTTGGAACCTGTGCAAGCCAATATCAGTAGCCGGCATGGGGAGCGCTTTTTCTACTAGCTTGGCTCCAGTGTATCACATAAAAAAATCATTGCAAACCATTAGCAGTCCGCGGAATACAAAATGCACCCTCATCATTCTGCGCACTAACCTAACGGCTCGCCTCACGCCCTGTAGATTATAAAATATCCACAGTATACGGCTAAGGCGTTTCCTTAAAATATGTTGCAGCCATAAGTTGGTAGACCGCTCGCTTCTGCGGTGATCCTGATTTCCAATGACCCGTGTGTGCTGGAATGCAAAAATGAAAGGCGTATAACTCGACGTTTGTTGCACAACCTCTGAGTCAGATACTGCTGACAATTTCGCAATACTTTCTTCTACATCCCGAAACACCAGTGAACTCTGTATATCTCAGATCGTATACTAAAGCCGTGACTGCTGTTTGGCGACATTGGCTTTAACACCAAGCTTGTTTCTTGTTCAAAGTACTCTTTGTTGATCTAGTTAGAGAATGCAAGGTAAACTATTCATGGAAACTCTTTTCTGCTCGTATCAAGCGGTACGTGGAATGCGCCTAATATAGAGCTTGACCTTTTGTCGTTGACCGCCCTTCTACTCAGACACGCAGCGCGAACGGCGAACAAAACAATCGAAAAACTGTAACACAATCTTTTGCTTTTAACCAATGGAGCCTCACAATGCAGCTACGCACATTTTCGCCTCAGCAGAATGCATGAAAGGCACTAGATCGGGCTGCAGCAACGGCGAACATCACCTACGTGGAATCTTTGCACAAGTGTTATCCATGATGCTAGAATTCGAGCTAGCGCTCCTGCTTGCAGTGTTGTTGCACAACTTTTTTTCCCGTAGCACGATCAAATAATTCAAACCACTTTTGTCTTAGCACATTTGCGTCAATAGTACACAAGAGGCGCGCGTCGAGTCAAACGCATAGTGGGAGAATCATGTTTTTAGATTCATCAACATCTGAGGAGGATTTAGCGCGTGTCGTGTTTCTGGGCTCAATGAAGCACCAAGACTACCACAGCACGTAAATCCCGAACCAAATGCAGCGCCACTATACACACAATTTGTTACAAGTGTTGGGTGTGTTAAATCGCCACTACTTTGCGCCACTCCTGCCAGAGGAATG
>NW_013654230.1:0-1638 GCF_000499385.1 Eimeria necatrix
TCCAAAACCCGGGCTTCGATAGGTATATAAACAGTAAGGTGCATAGCAGTTATATATAGCTTCGAAATGCTGTGACCCATTGTATTCAGAACGCGCTCAGAAATTGCACAATAGTATCGGCATTGCGAATGTACTCACCAAAACGTGCTTCCGATGGTTTAATGTTTGCTTCGCCATGAGACCTTTGAATGCAGTGTTCCTGTTCTACAAAGTCACGTTGGTCACTTCGTATTGGCGATCATCAATGCCGAGCAAGCCAAGAACTAGGAGGTGCACGAAGAGAGCCGCTGAGAACGGCGCCCCCCACAGAGCTCGGGCTTTCCAGGCTGAATCTTTGCATGAGCCGGGTGATCGAAGCTCTTCAATCTGCAAATGAAGCACTCAATATACAGTGGCACAAGCAATTGCACATGAATTGCAGACGACACAAATGCCATCGCTGCGCTATTGTATTGAAACGCTGCACGTACGTGGATGACTGATAGTTGCACAAGCTGGCTGGGGTTTTGCTGGCCGTACGTAAAGAACCGCTTCCGTGAGCTGCGGCAATTTGTTGGGTGCTGCTGCAATTTTTTTGTGGGACCAACGGTCTCGTCTGTTTCAGAAAGCAGAGAAAGCAATAGCATGGAGCGACGTTAAAGCTTTTGTCGGTCCTGTATTTTGCGTATACTGCGATAGACTCTCTGTGACGTGCTTCAGGAATTCGCACGCAGACGGTCGCAAGCTCGATAAATCTTGTTGGGCAGATCTCAGGGAGGGTACGCTAAGATTCTGTGTGGCAGTTTCGAGTTGTAGTAATCCGGAAAGGCGTATGGAGAAACAGGAGCTTTCAACGACGCAGTTCTATGCGTCTGCTCTACGCCTCATCTTTGAAATACTCGAGTACACATCAGTGGTGCTTCTGAGAAGGTATTATACGTCGTAGGTCCTTCGAAAACTGGGTGAGCACGCAAAAGGCTGCAAATTGACACACGCACTTGCCGTGGACTTTTTACTTGCGGCATGAAAGGGAATTGATATCCTAGTGCGCGATAGCCTGTCCGTGGAGTAAAACCCAACTTGCTTCAAAAAGCACTCGTGACGAGAAGCCTGGAAATAACGAGGAAGGCGAGGTACAGCGCGCTTTATGCACTGGGAGTATGAATCATTCCAGTGCATTTTGCAGTGCAGCGAGCGCTTACGTACCAATTTGTGAAGCCCGGCTGTGCGCGTTGACCTTGTTTCTTGCAGTGCCTTTTGGCGCTTCTTGCATGCAGCAGTGTGGATGTTTTCGCCCCGCAAGTAGGCTGCCAACTGGCTCAGTCTTGGACCAACCTGTTGCTTTGATTCCTCTCACGTGCACATAGAAGCCGACAGTGTGCGGCTTAGCTGACTTGAATTCAAATTTTTGCAACCGTCGGATTTTGCAGTGATATTGTTTTTGTGACAAGCGGCTACTGCGCCGTTTCTTCGCGCCTCTCGAGCTTGCGTGTTGCGTGGCCCGAGAGTCGACGATGAAGACATCTTGGATCGTGGCTAGAACAAGCGAAGGCAGTGTAGCATGCGAATGGCTGCAAGGCGCCCGAATATTATATGCCCAAGACGCCAACACACGCAGTGACTTTCGCCACACACAGTGTGAGCCGTCAGGATGCCACT
>NW_013654231.1:0-1136 GCF_000499385.1 Eimeria necatrix
AAGGAGTGGCTTGCGAATGGGGCTTTAGCTGAGCAGGCTCTTGCCGTTCCACACTTGTGCTGTGCAGGTCCTTTCAATGCCAGCTTTGTAGCTGGACCGTCGTCTAGAGCTGCAGCTGCTCGATTTGCAGTTTGCGGAGAAACGCACTAACCAATGTCGCCCGGTATCATGTCCGACTGTGAGGGCCCTCGTTGACAGGTTTACGGCATTCGTCAAGACGTATGACGCACGCTTGAAATTTGTTACGCTTGCTGGCCTTCGTTACAATGAAAGGACAAACAGTATGGTAAAACAACAGCGAGTGCGCGACGAGCGAGCATGTTTTTCCTGCACATGCGAAGATAAATGCATCTGTGGGTCATGCCACTGCCTCGTCCTGGTTCCGCGGTTGTGTGGGGCGCATTGCTGCTGTTGCCGTAGACCAACACAGATATGTCTTCTTGCGTGCTTTGCTATATGGTGTCGAACAAGCTAATCGCTTCGATGCACCTATAAAGCAACCGTCTGTCGGTAACTGAAGTTGTTCGCACACCAGCTCGCGGCGCCGGAATAGACTATGTGCAGGCAATATTTGTTGTTTGCTGTTTACGCAAGGCATAGCTTGCATTGGCACGTCCTGTGGTTCGCTTGTGGCCGGGCCTCTGACAGGCCGTCAAATATAAGCACGATTTTTCACGGCATCCCTCTTCTGGGTCGACAGTCCAGGGAACCCGCAACTTTGCTCAGGCAGCAGACGCCAAGCTTGTATACACAAGCGACTGAGCAGAGATGCTCCGGCAGCGGCAGCTTAGTCGATAAAAGGCGCTGTTGTGCTGCGTTTCTGCGGTAGTCCGTTAATGGAGGCAGAGGTGCGGCACTTTCTCCTTGTAGCCACAGTGCGCTCAAACGAAGCACGGTAGTGCTTCACTCGACTGCTGGCGTGCTGGACACGATGCCTGCCGCATGTCGTCTTTTTGACATTTCGGAGGTGTACATGGGCATTCCGCGTTAGACAACCAATTGTTGCCTCGTGTTCAGTGTCATGTTCATGTTCACTTGTCACTCAGTGAAGCATGAAAGAGTCCAGACGACGCATGTGCATGTTTGTTGTGACAGGTTCGTAGGTTGTTTCTAGACATTTTGTTGGCAAGGAGTGG
>NW_013654232.1:0-1255 GCF_000499385.1 Eimeria necatrix
GACAACAAGAGAGCGAGCGCGCCTTCTTCGGGCCCCGTTTCGGCTGCTTTTTGTGCAGGATGCGCAGACTTGACGAGCTGTTGACACGCTTGCGATGCGCCACGCCCCTCTGACGGTTGCTGGTGTCCACTCAGAGGGTTAGTTGAAATAGGTTAGTTGAGTCTTAGTTGTTTCGTGGATTGTTGTCGCATCGGGCAGCTGCTGAGCTAAGTGGGCGACAAAGCGGCTTCGCTGCTAACTAGTGTATCCTCGTAGGTTCATGGAAATGGCGCACAGCGGTGAAAGTATCATTGCTGTCTTCTGTGTGCAGCGTGAGTTAGCTGCTTGAACGGGCATGAAGCTGCGAGTGTATCCTGGTAGGTTCATGGAAATGGCGCACAGCGGTGAAAGTATCATTGCTGTCTTCTGTGTGCAGCGTGAGTTAGCTGCTTGGACGGACATGAAGCTGCGGAAGTTGAGCGCAGCGCAGCTGCATGTGTTCGCAAAGCTTCTGCGGGTCCCGGTCTCGCTGCAGTCTGGTGCAGACATTTTCTTTCAATGCCGCTGCCAACCAGCGCAAGCTAGCCACGACATACGCGACGGCGCTCTTGCAAGCCCGCAGTTGGAGCGTGGCGATGCAGAAACATGTTTTCTCGATGTTACTGATGCACACGCGAGCCTGCAGGCTGTCGATGCCAGCCCACAGACTGCCGCGCCAATGCTGCGCTGTGTCTCCTTTAGTCTCAGCAGCATTGCCATCATGCGGTTGCACGGTCATGCATCAGGTATTCGTTCATGGAGGAAATGCCGATGGGTCCAGCAAATGGCGGGAGTAACAGGTACATGCATGCCGCTACTGCCAACGCTTGCAAACTCACATCTGTATGTATACATGTCGTGGAGTGGGTCATGCGGCAAGCGCCCAGGGTGGAGCCATTACGGTGGAAACGGCACGGCACGCGTAGCACGTGTTTTATACTGGTCAGGTTCCGGCTGGAGGATGACGCGGCGAGTGCTACTCGACAAAGATTGTATGTTTTCTAAGCAGCTTCATTCTGCTGAGCTAGCGGTCGCAAATGTGTTCGACTGGCACGCTACGGCACACTGCCAACCGTAAGAAAACATTTTGAAGCCAAGGCGTTTGGCTAGGAGGTTGGACAAGTGTGCGAGTGCGAACATGCACTGCTCAGAGGCACTTCTGTCACAAAAACACGGCGTGCGCAATTCAGTTCGTGTTTCTACGCTTGCCTTTGCTTTCGAGCACTTAGGTGCGGGG
>NW_013654233.1:0-1732 GCF_000499385.1 Eimeria necatrix
CCTCACAGTCGTACTTGAGCCGACATCTACTTGCAGCTAGGGCTTACGAGACAGTGGGCATTTGTATTTTGGTTTTTGTTAGCACTTGAGCAGTGTTGTAGCATGAGCGTGCTGCTGCTGCTAAATATCTCTTTTAGGATGTGCAGCGAGTTTTGGAGGTCTGCCATGAGCATACTACAGAGGAAGAGACCGCAACAACAGACAAGGTGTTGCGCAGTAGTCAAGCCAAAGTAGCGACACAAAGGGTGCTTGGGCACACATGATGGGTGATATGTTGCGTTAATGACGTTGAAGCCTGCCCACTGTCTCGTAAGCCCTAGCTGCAAGTAGATGTCGGCTCAAGTACGACTGTGAGGTACACGTACGACTGTGAGGGGCGCGTCGCCGCAAGATACGAGCAGACGCTAATGCCCATTGCAAACAATAGGCGACTTTGCTGGGAGAGTGGCTTGGTCTAACTGGCTCGTGGAGGGACTGACGGTGCGCATACTAGTGGCGTTTTGCATGTTCTGCAGAAGTTCGAATTCGTTTTGTCCATCAAAAGGTAAGCACACGAAGATGCCTCCACAGGGATGCCTCCACAGGGACTGCGGCACGTTCCTTATTCCGGTTGCAACGCGTTGGCTGGCCGTCGGCATGCAACTTGTGCAATCAGGCTCGCTTTTTCGATGACTCAGAAAGTGCGTTAATGTTCTGCATGATACGCCTTTGACGCTTGTCGATGCGGTGCGCCGGGCGTGCTGTGCCAGGGATTGCTGTGCCAGGGTAAAGTGGACTGGCGTAATGAAAGTCGGGGCAGTGAGAACTCCAAGGCACTTGAAGAGCAAGGCTGAGCTGCTCAGACTGTAATCGTGGCACGAAGGTTCGCCGTAGCTACTCTTTCTTGCATTTGTACAGCGGGAAAAGGCCTCTACGGTATGTCGCGTGTGTATGGGTGCCATGTCAGATGGATAATTCGTCAAAACTGACCTTTGTAACTTGGGAGGAAAAGCTGAGTCAGTGTACGGAAAGCTTTCGGGACCGCTCCTCATTCACTACGAAGCGACGACTATTTGGTTCACGAAAGTGCGTGGTTTCCGAGAGAAGGCTGCAGACAAGGCGTGGATGATGATAGTGTGGTTGCAACAGTCCCTCGAACAAGCTGACTCAGCCAACGGCAACACATTCCATCGGACACTTCAAAACAGCAACTGCGTTGAGGATGGCCTGTTGGGAGGCCAAAGAGCAGTCGCCGTGGTACGCGCATTTGTGCACGTTCGCGAACGTCTAGGGTTGTTGAGCGTTGTTGATGCTGTTGTTGTTTCCGCCCATCACTGAGTCTCAAAGCGCACACCTTGCTTTGGTGCAAAAGGGGCATATCTTTGTGGATCTAATAAGAATTGACACACTTATTTTCGCTTGATTTCGAAGCCACAAGGCTACGTTGAGCCGTACAGTTTTTGAAGAGTTGAGAATGGCGGCTAAGCGCACGGTTGCATCAGGATGCAAGAGTGCAATGGCGAGTCCGAACACAGCGGCCCACAGACCCCGCGAAACTGCGAGCGTAGATGCCGCTTCAGAATTCAGGCGAAGCTTTTTTGGAGAAGCTTTGGAAAGATCCACGGGCAGGAAGAACATGCTTCTGCATTTGATGAAAATTTTCTCGGGCGCTAGTGTGTAGCGGGAGAATCTCGGTTGATCAGTAGGCAGGATCGCATACCGTGTTATAGCTAGGGCGGAGTACTATTAGACA
>NW_013654234.1:0-1543 GCF_000499385.1 Eimeria necatrix
GTGCTATCACCTTGCGACCAAGCGTAACTGTGAGGCGTGCTTGAGATAATGCACCAGGCAGGTGTGTGGTGGTGGCGACTGTACTTTGCCTTCGAGTATTTGTCGTTTCTGCTGCTATCTCGCGTTGCTGCGGCATTTTCTCTACGAATCTGGAGGCCGTGCTTTGGGCGTTCGCGACCAGTATGCTGCGGCCAAGAAAGGTCCCCCAACTGCAGTCGGAATAGACCAAACGCGTTTGCGTGTGAGATCGTGATTTTGAGTGGAAATCGGGCCGTGCGATGTGGCAGATGAGCATTGTTGCATGTCCCAAAACGATTACGTGCCGTTCTGGGTTGCCGTTCTGAGTGCAACTGCATTGCAAGGATGTCGTGCCCCACGCGCAGAAGTTTTTTGACCTACTGGAATGCTTTGGATACAGTGAGCGTGACTGCATGACAATAATTGACATTATGTAGAGCACATAAGCCATTGCCAGCTAAGCTGCCAGGTTGTTGGTTCACATAAACGTTGCTTCACCGTACCACAACGTGGTGCGTAGCGCCGACAGATTTGAACGCGTGTGCATCAGAACATCGGTACGTATACGTAGCGAAGTGGAAATGGCAGTCGCTACGTTAGAGAAGAGTAAAAGATGCTGTGCATTATCGTGGCAGTCGCTTTTGAGTGCATTATAGAAAGTGTGTGCAACTGACATATTTATAACTTTGCAGCAACTGCGTTCACATTGATGTGCCTAAGGGAATCGGCGAACGGGGTGCTATACGGAAGTTTCTTCGGATCTTGAGCTTCTGTCCGTTGCATGCAGAGTAGCGTGGCGCCTGCCTGACACGAAGGAGCTGTTGAGTGCACGTCGCCTTTGAGCGTCTACGGTCTCAGATGGCCGTTGCCGATGCATGTTTTGTATACTTCAGTGCAGTGTTCGCATTGCTGCCACGTGTGGAGCAAGTTTGGCAAACAAGGCCGCGTATTGCTCTTTACAGGCATTTCGTATTAATGCTGTGCTACGCCTGCACTTCACGTGGCGCGTGATAATGCATCGACGCCGGCAAATGCTTATAGCTGGCAACGGACGAATTGTGACGAAAGCTTGATATGAGCGTATTGCCGGAAAATGTTTATAGCTGGCAATAGGTGAAATGTGACACGAAGCATCGAAGAGGCGTGAGTCATGAATAAACGCGACACTGTGGTGCAACTTGAAGCGAATCAAATAGTCAAGCTGCGTTCGTTTGAGAATACAGGTTGTACGACCGAGTCTGCATTTCAAGGAGCCACAAGGCTTCGTGCGCGGAGACGTCATATTTTGTGGTTAATTGCATCGGGCGCATACCCGCGCATACATATTCGGGTTAAATATTAAGCTCGTTGCAATGCTTAAGGGAACGTTTGTGCAGCTGTCACCTTGCGACCAAGCGTAACTGTGAGGCGTGCTTGAGATAATGCACCAGGCAGGTGTGTGGTGGTGGCGACTGTACTTTGCCTTCGAGTATTTGTCGTTTCTGCTGCTATCTCGCGTTGCTGCGGCATTTTCTCTACGAATCTG
>NW_013654235.1:0-1512 GCF_000499385.1 Eimeria necatrix
GGAGAATGCGAAGCTTTACATAGCTAGCGGTAACGGTGTGTGGTTGTGGCGTGTGCTATCGACGTGCTTACACTTTAGCATTGGTTGTTGCGTTGCGGTTCAGTTCGCAGAAATATGGGGGACGTGGATTGCTTGTTCTCAGAAAGTGCGTTCCTTGAAGCGTAGAAGGCGTGTCATGACTTACGAACATTGCGAGCAGTAGGACGTCCCAGAAACGAACATTCATCGCGATCTGCCATTGAAGCTTGTTAAAATGCGAAGTGGTGCTGGCCATGAAAGCGCTGTCGTTTACACAATGGTTTACACGTAGAGTTTGCGTCATGCCTATGCATCATGCTGCGCGGATATGGACGAGTGAACCGCGAGTTTTTCAGTGGTGTGAATGCCGCGCTTTTGTCCGGAATGCGAGTTGGTAAAATTGTGTGACAGTGTCCCGACGGTACGCTGGAACGTCGCCATGGTGGGTAGTGGGTGTCGTGAGTGAGAGTTGTGTAGAGTAAGATTTCCTAGCACCGTGAGGTCTCCTTGCGCTTGTGTTACGCGCAGCCAATATGTAAATACAGGCTCTGCACATTTGCCTTGGCCTCACGACGACTGCGCGTTTGAAGCTACAACTGGAACGCAGGAGACGTATCAGCACGAAGTAAATTCCGTTCGGATGCTTCGTGTCTGGGTAGCAGTTTTCCTTTGTGTGTGTTTTAGAATATGAGGCGAGGGCGGTGTTCTGTCCAAAATGCCCGCGCGGATACGTTGGTGGTTCTGAACAGAGTTGCTCGCTAGGAGCGTTCCAGTTCAGGTTTTGTCGTACTGAAACACATACTTGGCAGCAGACACCTAGGTGATGAACTGAAGGTCTCGGGCACAACTGTGAGGAAGTTATTTACAAAGCGGGAAAATGATTTTAATGACGGCTCACGGCGTACATGCCGCAAGACACGTAAGCTGCCAAGGCGGATATTGTCATCAGCAGTCTGGCTGAGACCTTTCTTCCAGTTGTTCTCGTGACCAGTATCGAGGCTTGCTTCTCCAAGGCCGTTCTCTCCTGTGCACTCAGGGGCATGCGCCGGCTCGCTCTGTTGCCTACAATCACGCACAACGAGCACACGCAACAGTGCATTCGTCACGCCGTCATGTCAGTTGCACGATGCGCCGCAACGCCGTCGTTTTTACGTGGGGCTCTTTATGCATTGCACTCGAGTTTCGCGGAGCAACTGCGACGCGTGTCGTCCAGAAAATGAGCCGATGTTGAAGGGAGTACGCGCAACTTTTGCAAGGTGCCTGCAAGCGGTTTAGGGCGTCGCAGAGTCGGGGAATATGTTTTGTTCATTTGCCGCACGTTCTTTAGGGTTGCGTGCAGGTCTTTGGTAAGTTTGTTGAGCAGCACTTGTGCCTCCTTTGCCTTGCACTAGATGTTGGAGTGAGTCCAGCTACATGCTCGGCAATGAGGAAAGATGTGCGGGCGGCAGCATTTGCAAGACTGCAAGTGGGTGGGCCTTATCGTTTCTGCCACCG
>NW_013654236.1:0-1466 GCF_000499385.1 Eimeria necatrix
CATTAATTCGCTTCAATAGAGCATGCATTGCCTGACGGCGCAATGCGTCGACAACCTTCAAACGTGCCAAACGTCGACGCACTTGCTGAGTCATTAGAAATGCGAACCCACCGTAGAGCAGTCCGAATAAAGGCCGTGTCAGAGCCGCCTGGTGACCTCTCAGTGCGCCTGCTTTTTGATAGGCAAAATTTAGTCGACCTTGTGCAGGACCGTTGAAATTCCACAGGCTTCCGCACCGTCAAAATCGCCACGCGCAAGTCAGACCTGCCATTCTTCCAGAAAACAGCCTACTGTTTGCAATGCGTACTAGCATCTGCTCGTATCTTGCGACGACACGGGACCAACACTCGTGATAACCCCGACATTTATACTTGCATGTAAGGCTTTTAAGGCGCTGGATGGCCGTTCACGCCATTAATGTTTCATGTCACCGCGGCTATCCCGACATCTATGTTTGCAGGTAAGGCTTTTGAGGCACTGGATGACCGCTCACGCCATTAATGTTGCATGGCGCCACTGCTGCTTGCCCCAGAACTATTTGTATCGCGACGTTGGCTTGTTTATTGCGCACACTGTGTCTGTTGGTGCAGTCGCCTCTGAGTGTGCTAAGGGCGGTCGCCCACAGCTCGCTGAAAATCATAAAAGAGGCGAATGCCAGCAGTAGCACTTTTTGTACCAGAACAACGCTCAAGCCTCAACAAAAAGTCACCAAAATAATAATGAGCGCACCAGGCGCATGCCAAACCCGCACTCAAAGGTGAAGGTCCCAGCTACACTGCTAAAACACGTAACGAAGCAAGACCAAAGCATTAACCAAATAACAAGGCACCAGCAACACGCAAAGCACTGCGCTTCAATACTTGGAGTCAGACGCAACTCAGGACAATCTTGCGCCAAGCAGTTGAATACTACACCACACAGACGATCACCTCATGCTTTGCCGTTTCGTGCCCTATTAGGTCGTATCTTCTGTCGGGATGGATGCAGAACACACTTTTCCACGGTCAAACTACTTCGCAACTTCTGCTTCACATCTCGGGGGACGTGATGCGGCTTCCTGCGCATCAAATGGCCCGTTTCTGCGCCTCCCACCTATTGCAAAGCACTCGCGAAAAGCCCAAATCACCTAATGATCGCAACAGTGCAAACCATAACATAGCAAGCAACGCGGCTTGCAGGCGAGGTAGGCGATGATCCCCTTCGTAGTGTCGGGCTTGTTCGAGTCTGGTTTGCCACTAGCTACAGCAGTCCGCTGTGGGAGCGTAGCTTCAGGAGCTAGCAAAATAGTTGAGTTTACAATACTCACAAACTTGGGCCAGCACACTTTCTGTTTGCCAGACGGAGCTGCATGCTTTTGCGCCTGCTGAGCAACGCACCGGGACTCCCTGCCGATTCGAACAGGATCAAAGATAAATTTGTAGAGTCACCCAAATACACGGCGGCAAATCTTCGGCGCCGAAACTGAC
>NW_013654237.1:0-1181 GCF_000499385.1 Eimeria necatrix
CTCGGCAGCTGCAGCGCAGCGTCCCGGCTCTCCCCGCTCCCCCTCCCCAACCCCAAACCCCAAACCCTAAACCCTAAAAAAGGGTTTGGCGCACTTGCATCGGTGGGCCATGATGGAGGGCTGCAGCCCCAGCAGCACGCGAACCTCCGAAGCCAACACACTCGGCAGCTGCAGCGCAGCATCCCGGCCACTGAGGTCTAAGTTGTCTTCAGCAAAAGCCCATCCTCTCCAGCTGCTGCGGTCTCTCTCGCTCATATACTTTTCTTTTTCCCGCTGCAGCAGCAGCAGCGCCTCTGCTTCTGCTGCCAGCGGCGGCAGCGCAGCAGCCACGCTGCTTCTGCTGCTGCTGCTGCTGGCAGCAGCAAAGTGTGGGGCGGGGAGTCGAAGCGGAAGTGGTGTCTGCTGCAGGGCTTGGGCTGCCGCTTCGCAGAGACCGACAGTTTGAACAAAGTTGCTCCTTCATCTTCGCAGGTTTTGCGGCGGTAGAAGACGTAGTCTTCCCCCACCACTTTGCCCTTCTTCGTCACGTACAGCAGCAGCAGGTCCGCGCTGCTGCTGCTGCTGCTGCTGCTGCTGCTGCTGCTGCTGCGCCAGCGCGAGAGCCAGCGCAGCGCGGCACTTGCGGCCCGCGCTGTAGGCCCGCAGCGCCACCGCCTTCGGCCGCGAGTGAACCAGCAGCGCCTGTCTCCTCAAAACGCCTTCGAAGAGAGAAGCAGCAGAGACGGAGGAGAGGACGAGGAAGGCCCGCATGCACTGGCGCTCGCGAGCGGGCCCAGGCAGCGGGCACAAAGAGGAAGGCAGCAGGTGCTGCAGCAGCAGCAGCAGCAGCAGCAGCAGCAGCAGCGGCAGGGGAGGTGAGGGGGGGGAGAAAACGCGGAATGCGGGGAACCAGCGGCAGCATAAGGCGGCAGCACGGCAGCAGCAGATAACGGCACACACGCAGCACACACACAGCAACAGCAGCAGCAGCAGCAGCAGCAGCAGCAGCAGCAGCGGCAGGGGAGGAGGTGAGGGGGACGGGGAGGGAAAGGCAGCGGCAGCGTAAGGCGGCAGCACGGCAGCAGCAGATAACGGCACACACGCAGCACACTCACAGCAACACCAGCAGCAGCAGCAGCAGCAGCAGCAGCAGCAGCAGCAGCAGCAGCAGCAGCAGCAGCAGCAGCAGCAGCAGCAGCAGC
>NW_013654238.1:0-1903 GCF_000499385.1 Eimeria necatrix
CACAGTGCGCATGACATGCCGCAGGCTTTTCACGTATGCATGATGTTTCGTTTACGGCGGCAGATCTACTTCAGGTAGGAAGCTCCACGGTATTCTGGACGACGACGCAAAGTAGCAGTTTGCTTTGGACAAAAAATATAAGATCCACTTGCGAATGCTGCACGTTTACCCGTGCGAGCAAACGATATTCGGCTTTGTGCGCTTTTGGTTCACTCGAAGCCTATTGGAAATATATGCTTGAAGTTTGTTATCTGATGTGCGTGCGTTTGATATATTGTTTCTTGAAATGGTGTATCTTAAACAGTGCAATCTGCGAAACCACGTCACCTGCATTGAGCACAACTGCGAATGGTGCTTAACAGACAGTGCGCAGAGGCGTCAGACGGATTAGTGTTCCCACGATTGAGTGAGCTCCTTTTTGTGGCGCCCAATCTGCCTTGGTCTGCAAATTCCACGGTATCATCGACGACAGTATAAAGTAGCTGTGTATTTTGGACTCAAGACATACCGTCGTCTTGCCGACACTGCACGTTTACGAATGCAAGCAAAAGATGTTTGGCTTTGTGTGCTTTTGGTGCACTCGAAACTTGCTGGAAATATATGCTCGAAGTTTGTTGCCTGATATGATGAACGTCTGACATACTCTGGTCAATTTTGTTGGCTTTATACAGTGCAGTATGCCAGGCTTCATCAGTTGCATATCGCAGTGAGCCTTCCCTCGAGCGCTACTGTGCACGGAAACGCGTGCACGATAAAATGCTGGTATTCTGCAGACGGTGCGCAGAAGCAAGCCATGCACCGGATTAGTCACTTACGGATGCATGGATGCGCTGTTCTGTGTTGCAGGGGATCTAGCGTCACTGTGCAAGGAACTGTTTGTGCGACAAATTGCTAGCTAGCATTCTGCAGACAGTGCGCAAAAGCAAGCTATGCCCCGGATTAGTCGCTGGTGGATGAGCCGTCGTTCGTTGCGGGAGATCTACCTTGAGCTGAAAGTTCCTTCAGCCTGGTTGCTCCATAGT
Source organism: Eimeria necatrix (assembly GCF_000499385.1). NCBI lineage: Eukaryota > Apicomplexa > Conoidasida > Eucoccidiorida > Eimeriidae > Eimeria > Eimeria necatrix. The sequence continues at coordinate 1,023 of NW_013654238.1, forward strand.
TCGGCGCGAAGCACTCAATTTTGATAGGCTGACAGGAGAGTTTTGAGTTTATTCTGTGTGGGGCTTGATTTTTTGAAAGCATTGGATACCTGCTTAGTCGCAGTTGTACCACAAACAACTTCCTTTGTGAAAATGGTGGTTGATGCCACCATTTTCATGAAAGAAGTTGTTCGTGGTCATAAGTGAACTCGGCATCGATGATTTGTTCCAGAAGGAGGAGTTATATTGAGGGTAAGTGTATGTTTGTTGCATGAATTTCGCTTTACTTTCGAGTGAAGCCTTCTTATTTGAGTTTACCTTATTGTACTTTATTTGAAAGGTTTTTGACAGTTTCTGGTTGCTATTTGAGTTTACCATGCTAATTGGTAAAGTCTTGTGAGGTGGGGACGACACTAATGTCATCATATGCTGGCGAGAAAAACGCCTCAATACGATACACGCACAGCCAAGGAAGCCGCATTGATTGAAAGGTGTGCGCAGTGAACTTGTTGACACCTTTTGCTTCAAAGGGTTGCTTGTTTGCAGTTCAACAAACGTGTACGCAGGATTTAGTAAATAGAAAGGGCAACTGCTGAGTTTTTGTGTTTCTAGGTGGCACTGTAGTTTGTGCGTTACTTTTGTTTGCTAATGAATAAGCGAAATGCAGGATTTTCTTTCTATGGAAACAGTCCACGCTTCTTCTGCCTTGCATAATCATGTACAGCAAATGCGCTTCAACAATGCTGTGAAAAACCTGTTCTGAAGGGTGACTAACAGATGTTTCATTGGGTCAAGCATGTTTGTTGTGATGCTGCTCGTCCTTAGCAAAACATTAAATAGAGCACATACTTGTCTACTACCGTACAGGAAGTACGTGAGGTGTCCTAAGTAAATGCGCAACA
>NW_013654239.1:0-1463 GCF_000499385.1 Eimeria necatrix
ACAATCACAAGTAACACTATGGCATACGGCAGGACCCAAGTAGGCAGCTACTCCAGCAAACACTCACGCGTCCCAGCTCGCTTGCTCTCACGTACTGGCTGCTCGCGGCGCACCAACAGCAAGAGCAGCTGAGATGATGCTTGGCCACTGTCTCTTATCGAGCCACTGAGTGCCAGCGTCGCAGCAGCAAACTCCTCGAGGATGACCGAAAACAAATGAGAAAGAAAAGAGAGCGCGCTACACAGTGCATTGGCACGCTAAACACGAGCTGTAAACAAAGGCCTTCACAGTTAGATACACACGCACTTAATCCAGCCACTGGTACACACTGAAACAGAGATCTCCTGCAAGAAAGATATCCCCCGCGGTACACACCTGCAACACATTTTAAGTCAATTCCTTGCCAATGCGCCACACGAGAAACGGTGCGTTGGTGGGTTATGGATAGAAGCATTGTACACACGCGCCATTTTGCGATTCTGTAATGTGCGAAGAGCCACGTATTGTGCTCAAGCACCCTGCACACGTACAGGCTGCGGAATGAAGTTCATGGCGTACTATAGATGGACGTGATTTGGGCTGAGATGAAACAGGCGAAGAGCGCGATTCACGAGAAAGTCCTTAATCAAAAATGCCGAGGGAAGACACGCTTTTGCGTTTTCCTTTCCTGCCTCATCATGCCAAACAAGAGCGCCATCATATCGTTCTCGCAACACGAAAGGAAAAAGACGTCTCAAATGGTCCACTGTGTGTGCTTCATGCAAATGTTCTGTGATTTCGACGCAGCAAGACACTTCGCGTCTCTACAACGTTTCCGCAGCTCGAAGCCTACAAGAGCCAACCAGTAGCTCCACACATGGGACAACTCGAAGCGTCATGAACAAAAACCGTGAATACGTCAATATGAAACAAATGTGCACTTGCAGGACTGCCGCACTGCTCTCTCAACCCCTCCTACTCATCGAACCCTACTCCCTGAAACAGCAAAAAATTCATTTACCCTGCGTTTCGCTACCTCTCAACGTGTTCGACGTGTGGCGCCAACCTCAGCCCGTGTAAATCATCATCCCCAAAAACCAATCACGCCGCGCACCGCACCGCCAATCCCCAGACGGGCACAACCTCCACAAATCCTTGAGATGGAAGAATGCACCAGTTGTGCTCTCCCCGCCTTCCAGCTGACCGACTGCGACCGGTTCAGCCTGGCAACTTCAACTGCCTCGCAGTGTGACACACAACACATCGCGCGTCATGCAATCGCGCGACCTGTGTACGTAGACGAACGCCAATGCCACCTACAAACCCGGCTTCACCGTCAACATGACTTCACAAAAAATATCAATGTACGCCTTCGCCAACACCCAAATCACGGCCCCGCCAACCTGCATATCCACAATCAATCCTCCGTAATTGTGTACACTGCCAACCGCAACCCTATGGCTTCAGGCTGAAACCGTCGTCAC
>NW_013654240.1:0-1189 GCF_000499385.1 Eimeria necatrix
CAATGCGAGTCCAATGCCACTTTCGATGCAGTGCCAACAACAAAACTGCATTGCACACTTAGAGCTGGGCATCACGTCCTCGAGGACAGCACAGTGGCGACATGGGTTCCTACGCAAGCTATGAAACGTTTGTCGGCTCAAGTGCAAGTATTCAGTAGCGACTGCATCTAACAAAGCTAAATGCCGCGCTCAATTTCAGGAAGTGCGTCTTGGTCCTGCGTGTTTTTGAAGAACGTCATGCTGCATTCTCCCACGATTCGCCTGTCGCTTAACGGGAGGCGACGCGCACGCACCATCTGCAGAGATGCAATAGGTGAAGATTTTGCATTCAAAGAACACTCCGTGCTTACCCACCTTTTTAGAAGCAAGTCATGTTCCCACACACAAATGCAAGCGTGAGAAAAGGTGCGTCTTGTTCTTTGTGTGAGTTTATGGTCTTGTATAGTGGAGCACCCAGTGGTATGCTGATGTGCTGCCACGAGCTATTCAGGCTAGCAAACAAAAGCACTGTCACAAGGTAGACACAAACTTAGCTGAGCCACTCAAGATTCCTTTTTACCTTTCTAAATGGCATGAGAAAAACGACACTGCTGAGGGCTATGTGGAATGATGTAGCAGCAAGTGCTTGGCAAGCAAGACTAAACTATTCGTGAACTAAATGCAGCAAGGTTTACTTCGCAGCATTTGTCCAGTTGTGCAGTGTGAGGGGAAAATGCGCGATAGAAGAAGATAATTCTATTTCTTTACAAGTCTCGCGCCATCTCATCACGAAACGCAAGGCACTTCATAGAGATCGCTGCGCTAGCAAGTAACCTGCTAGCATTGTATGCACGTAGTCGCTTGCATTATAGTCATACGATACATTAAGTCTTCCCTGGCGTGGTTACTAACCCATCTACAGGTCCTACCATGGAAAAGGATGGAATAACCATTAGGCCAAAGCAACGAACAGTCTGAACCACACCAGAAATTGCAAAACGATTGTCGTGAGGTGTTTTTGTGACACTATTTCGCAGTATATTGCAGCTGCGAGAACGCCCCACCAAATTCGAGACACCCCATAATAAGGGCTTGCTTCACAATTACCTCCTGTCTAGCGTCGCAAAACCCTGCTCGCAAGCATACCCTCCCCGACGCTGCTTGAAAAGCTGCAATAAGTAAGCCGCAATAAGTAAGCCGCACAAACAAT
>NW_013654241.1:0-1169 GCF_000499385.1 Eimeria necatrix
GAACGCGGTAAGCGCAATTCGGCCGCAAACAAACGCCGTCACACCTAGACACACTTGCACTTAATCCAACCACTAAACACTGAAGCCGCACACGCCTGTGGAAGATAATATGAACTGCTCTACACACCTGCCACACAGTTTAAGTCATTTCCTTGTCAATGTGTCGTACCAGAGACGGCGCGTTGGGGTATCATGAATGAAACCATTGCACACATGCGCCATTTTGCGATTCTGTAATGTGTGAAGAGTTACGTATTGTGCTCAGACATTCTGCACACGTACAACCTGCGGAATGAAGTTCACAGCTTGCTCCACATTGACGTGATTTAGGCTGAGACGAAAGAGGCGAAGAGCGCGATTCCCAAGGTATTCCTTAATCAAACATCAAGGGAACACACGTCTTTGCCTTGTCAAACCCCGATGCATCATGCCAAACACGCGCACCATCATGTCGTTCTCGCAACACAAAGGGCAAACAAATCTCGGAGATTCACAGAGGCTGTCTCGAAGTCACAGAACATTGACTTCGAGACAGCGAGACACTTAGAATCTCTACAAAGTTTCCCCAGAACGATGGACATACTACGACAAAGCACAAGCTGCGCACAATGAACAACTTGAAGCGCCATGAACAAAAAGCATGAAAAAATCAATAAGAAAGAAATGTAAATTTGCAGGACTGCCAAATTGCTTTCTAAACGCCTCCAACTCATCGACCCCTACTCCCTGAAGTAGCAACATATTCACGTAGCCTGCTTTTCGCTACCTCTCAACGTGTTCGACGTGTCGTTTTGACCGCGAAGCGTGTAAATCAACATCCCCACAAAGCAATCACGCCGCCCCACGCACCGCCAATCCTCACTCAGGCACAGCCTCCACAAATCCTTGAGATGAAGCAAAGCACCAGTCGTGCTCTTCCCGCCTTCTAGCTGACCGACTACGCCCCATTCAGCTTGGCAACTTCAACTGCCTCGCAGTGTGACACACAACACATCGCGCGCCATGCAATCGCGCGACCTGTGTATGTAGACGAACGCCAATGCCACCTACAAACCCGGCTTCACCGTCAACATGACTTCACAAAAAATATCAATGTACGCCTTCGCCAACACCCAAATCACGGCCCTGCCAACCTGCACATCCACAATCAATCCTGCGTAAATGCACCA
>NW_013654242.1:0-33822 GCF_000499385.1 Eimeria necatrix
GCAGCGCGAGCCCGCCCCCCCCGCCGCAAACCCCAAACCCCAAACCCCAAACCCTAAACCCTAAACCCTAAACCCTCGCACGAGCGCAGCCAGGTGCTCCTGGGCGTAGGCGGGCTGGCTGAAGGCCGGCAAGTGCTGCAGCTTTATCAGCAGCGCCAGCGAAATGTCCTTCAGCTGATGGGCGCTGCGGGTGATAGCCGCAAAACGAATCATCGTCCAAGGCAGGTCTTGGAGGAAGGGGGGGAGGAGCCTCTTCTCTTCGCGGGACAAGTGCGGGCAGGAGGCCACGGCGGACTGCACTATGCTGAACACGAAGTTCCGCCTGCCCACCCACAAACCCTAAACCCTAAACCCTAAACCCTAAACCCTCGCCCGCCGCTGCGCGATGCGCAGGCTCGCGGGGAGCAGCCCGCTCCTGCGGAGGGCCGGACTCAGCTGCAGAAGGGGGGCAAGAGCGCGGCAGCTGCGGGGGTGCGCCGGGAAACCCTAAACCCTAAACCCTAAACCCTAAACCCTAAACCCTAAATAGAAGCGGACCACACGAAGAGGTCGTTCCAGCAGCTGATCGCGTCGCAGTCGTTCGGAAGACGGTCTCTCCATGCGTTCAAAGTCGTCCGCACCAACGGGACCTCCCCTGATGCCGCAAACCCTAAGCCCTAAACCCTAAACCCTAAACCCTAAACCCTCAACCCTTAAGTCAAGGTATGAGAAGCCAAACCCGAGGAGCTTCCTGAGGCATGCCGTTCCACACGTCTTTTGCGCTCTGTCGCAGCAAACAGGACTGAAACTGACCCCTAAACCCTAAACCCTAAACCCTAAACCCTCGCACCTGGGCTGCTGATTTTCTTGGCCAGATGCAGAATTAGTTTGTAGCCCTCAAGCAGCTCTACATACAGCTGGAACTGCAGCAGCAACGGCACGTGGGCGTCGGTTGGCTGCAGCCACAAAAAACTCCAAACCCTAAACCCTAAACCCTAAACCCGAAGCCGCAGAGTCAGTTTCGGGTGACTCAGAAGCCCATTCTAGAAGACAAAACGAACAACGCATATTTGGGAAAGCAGCGTTTGCTGTGGAAGACAACTGGTGGTTTAGGGTTTAGGGTTTAGGGTTTACAATTGAAGGGAGGCTTCTCCACGATTGCAACAACAGCCGCTGCACCTCAGCGCAGTGCATGTCGATTTCCTGCCACACAAAACCCTAAACCCTAAACCCTAAACCCTAAGTACTAAACCCAAAATATTCAAGTTAAGCCTCAGCTGCTGCGCTGCACGGCGCATTTGGCCTGCAACTGCAGCCTCTCCAGGTCACCTTCGCTAGGGTTTAGGGTTTAGGGTTTAGGGTTTACCTGCAGCTTCTCCGTCCTAAACCACGGCCTAGAATCCGTCTCAAGTTGCCCCTTGGGATACAGCACTTCGTGAAGCGACTGGTAGGTCTGCAGCCCCAAACCCCAAACCCTAAACCCTAAACCCTAAACCCTAGGGAGTAGGCAGCGCCTAGCACTTGACCAACGGCTCCCGCGCAGGCGCGGCCGCGCCCTCCTCCCTGCTCCCCAGCCCCCACCCGAAACCCTAAACCCTAAACCCTAAACCCTAAACCCTAAACCCTAAACCCTGACTTGGCAGAGCTTGGTGGCGGGTTCGTTGATCTGGTGCAGCTGCAGCAGCCGGTCTATGTCCCCCCAGTGCTGCAGCTTTGCTGCGCACTGCAGCGAAAGCCTCGAGCGGCGAGCAGCAGCTTGCGAAACCTCGTGCAGCGAATTCCAGCGGTTTAGCTCGCGGCAACAGTCAATCCACATCCGCTCCCTGACACAAACCCTAAACCCTAAACCCTAAACCCTAAACCCTAGACCCATTGCGCTGCAGCGGCCGCGAGAAACCCGCGGAAAGCGATTGCAGAACGCCCCGCACAAGAAAAACCCGAAAACCTAAACCCTAAACCCTAAACCCTAAACCCTACACCCTACACCCATAGCACTGCACCAGAAGCCCGGCCCCCGCGAAAAGCGTCAAAAGAACAAGCGGCTCGCTAAAAGGCAAAAGCCCTAAACCCTAAACCCTAAACCCTAAAACCAAAACCGCAAACCCTAAACCCTAAGTCAAAACGCACCACCATGTGACTTCCTCTCGCCGCTCTTCGGTGTCCAGGCGCATGCCCTGCACCAAAACAAACCCCAAAGCGCAAATCCTAAACCCCAAATTCTAAACCCTAAACCCTAAACCCTAAACCCTAGACGTAGACCCTGGCCCCTGCACCATTTACACGCAAGCCGTCATCCCCCGCTGTCGGCGCGAGTGTTGAGGGTTTAGGGTTTGGGGTTTGGTGAGGGTTTAGGGTTTACCTGGGCCTGAAGAGCTTTTAAATTTGAAACTAAAACATTTTTTGCAGATCCAAAATGGCTGTGCTGCATCAAAGAAAGTGCTGCTGCTGTTGGGAGGCAGCGGGCGCGGCTGTTGATGACTCCCACTCTGTAGTCGCTTTCTTCGAGGTGTGCGTAAACCTCCGCCAAGTGCTGCGCCGCAAACCCTAAACCCTAAACCCTAAACCCTAAACCCTAGGCGCTGCGCGTGGGTCACACGCCTCCAGCCGGTGAAGCGCCGAAGAAGCGGCACTCCCAGACACACAACTTGAGAAAAACGAATCAAAGTTCAGTAAACCCTAAACCCTAAACCCTAAACCCTAAACCCTGCTTCTGGGGAAGCAAGTAGCTGCCAACCTCACCGAAGCAGCCTTGCGAGCTAGAGACGCATATTGCTGCTGCTGTTTCTTGTAAGCTGCAACTGCTGCTGGGTCGCCCTGCTGCTGTCCATCGGCCGCAGCAGCAGCAACAGCAGCAGCAGCAGAAGCTGCTGCCGGGTCCCTTTCGGGCTCTATGTCGTCGTCAAAGAATTGGAACTTTCGAAGCCCGAAGTCCACCTCCTGCTGCTGTTGCTGCTGTTGCTGCTGCTGCTGCGACTCAGCAGCAGAAGCTGCGGGCCGTTTGACAGGGCTAGGAACTGATGGCGGGACAGGGGGAGCAGCAGCAGCAGCAGCTGCTGCTGCTGCTGCATCATCTGCAGCAGAAAGCGCATGCAGGTAGCTGTGCTGCAGCAGCTGCAGAGCTTCCCTGCTGCAGTTGCAGTGCAGCGCCAAATGCTGCAGCACTTCTATTGGCAGCAGCGGGAGAGGGTCCAGCTGAAGCAGCGCGTGGAGAAACGGCTGCAGCACGCGGCTCTTGCAGTTGCTGCTGCTGCTGCTGCTGCTGCCGTTGCTGCTGCGCTGCATCAGCGGCTGCTGCTGCTTCGACGGCGAATCTCCGCTAGACATGCCATCATCCGCGCTGCGCACACAACCAACTCCAAAACCCTAAACCCTAAACCCTTAACCCTAAACCCTACTTCTTTTATGTCATATTTACGATTTATAGCCAGGAAGCCGCATGAGCTGCTGCTAGTCAACGGTTTGCGGGCTCAAGTTGCGAGGCGAGGGTTTAGGGTTTTGTAGGGTTTAAGGTTTATTGGGGTTTAGGGTTTGGTAGGATTTAGGGTTTATGGGGGGGCAAGGTTCAGTAGGATATAAGGTTTTTTCAATGGCTTTACTGAGTATGGCTTAGGGTTTAACAGAGTTTTATGCTTAGTAGGGTTCGGTTAGGGTTTCGGGTTTGTTAGGGTTTAGGGTTTAGCAGGATGAAGAGTCTGTTAGGGTTTAGGGTTTGCGAGGGTTTAGGGTTTGTTAGGGTACACGGCTTGCTAGGATTTACAGCTAGTGAGGGTTTAGGGTTTTCTAGGGTTTGGAGCCTGTTGAGGAGGACGCTTTGTCAGGGACCACGATTTGCTACGGTTTAGGGGCTGCGAGGGTTTAGGGTTTAGGGTTTAGGGTTTGGGGACCTCTCAGTGTCCATTTGGCGGGAAAGAAACAGTGCAGCAGCTTCTGCAATGTTGAGCCGCTGCTCATCAGCAGCAACAGCCCATGCTGCTTTGAGAGCAGCAGCAAGCAGCAGCTCCGTGAGGGGAATGGAGAAGAAAGCAGCAACTTCAAGCCCGCTGCAGAAGCTCTCCCCGTCCGTCAGGCGACACAGCTGCTGCTGCTGCTGCTGCTGCTGCTGCTGCTGCGGGGCGGCAAGTGGCAGCAGCTGCTGCGCGCAAAAACGCGCGTGCTGCTGCAGCGTCGACTCCAGGCATTGCTGCCACTCTTTGAATCCTGCGGTTTGCTGCGCCTGCTGCAGCAGCAGGTATACTTCAATACTCTGGCCTGCTTCCTGTTGCTGCTGCTGCTGCTGCTGCTGCTGCTGCTCCTGCTGCTGTTGCTGCGCTAAAAATGGAGACGTGCCAGCCGAATAGGCGGCGACGCCACTGGCTACCGGCGGAGGGATAGCCGTTGAGTCTGCACCCTGCTGCTGCTGTTGTTGCTGCTGCTGTTGCTGCTGCTGCTGCTGCTGCATTATGCGGTGCAGCACGCCGGTTTCGTTCGTGCTGTTAAGGACAGGGCTCTGCTGCAGCTGCGGAAGCAGCGGCGGCAGCAGCGCAGCAGCAGCGTCCCTCAGCAGCTGCCGCGGGGGCTGCGGAGGCTGCAGCAGCAGCTCTATGTTGCTGTCCTTGCTGCTGCTGCTGCTGCTGCTGCTAAGCAGCATGAGAGACACAATCGTGTGCAGCACGTTGCGAGTAGATATGACCCCCCAGTGAGGCATCAGCAGCAGCAGCTGCAGCCTGTCGACGCAGCCCATGGGCCTCGGCGGCAGCTGCTGCTGCTGCAGGTAAACCCTGTGCTGCTGCACCAGCTGCATGTCCAGCAGCAAAAGTGCAGCACGGCGAACACTTGCCACTGAGGACTGCGTCGCCTGCAGCAGCGCGTGCAGCAGCGGGACAGGCAGCAGCTGCTGCTCTTCCGTAGCAGCAGCAGCAGCAACAGGATGAGCTGCTGCAGCGTCACCTGTCTGCTCGGTCTTTATTTGGTGCTGCAACGGAGCCATGGCAGCAACGCCAGAAGCTGCAGCAGCAGCAGCAAAGCCTGCTGCTGGGACGTGGGTGCGCTCCAGAAAGTCTGAGGCCTTGGGGGGAGCAGCAGCAGCAAACACAACAGCTAGCCACTGCAGCAGCAGCGCAACATCGGAGCTGCGGTGAGCAGCAAGCGGCGACAAAGTCCCCAGCAGCAGCTGCAGCTCTTCCACAGTAAACAAGCCTTTCTTGCTGCTGCCGCTGCTGCTGCTGCTCCGCCAGCAGCAGCAGTCACTGCTGTCGGTGCCGTCAGTATCCATGCTGCTGCTGCTGCTGCTGCTGCTGCTGCTGCTGCTGCTGCAGCTGCAGCAAACATCAGCGTCGCTGTCGTAGACGCCCATATCCTTGAGGCTGCGGTAGAAGGTAGGCAACGAGCGGAGCTGCTGCTTCTGGTGCTGCTGCTGCAGCGGCGGTGCTGCAGCAGCTAAAGTTCCCCACAAGTAGTCTTCCCATCTGTGCAGTTGCTGGAGCTGCTGCTGCTGTTGCTGCTGCTGCTGCTCTGTGGTGCACATGTCACGAACTGCAGCAAAAGCAGTGCCATACAAGTCCTGTTCTGCTGCAGCGCGAGTTTCCTCGCTGTCAAGAGAAGGCTCATCTGCTGCTGATCCTTCGGGCCAGCTGCTGCTGCTGCTGCTGTCGCTGCTGCTGCTGCTGTCGCTGCTGCTATCAAGCCTTCTCTTCCGCGCCACTTGCTCGTCCTTTGTGGCTTGGTGAACTGCAGCAGCAGCAGCAGCTGCTGCCGCGGCTTCTTCCACCAGAGCCTCGGTGTCTTCCCCTCCCGCGATGCTGCTGCTGCTGCTGCTGCTGCTGCGGCTGCGGTGTATCTCAAGGCGCAGCAGCTGCACCTCCTCTAGCTGCATTATGTCTCTCTGGTGCTGCTGCTGCTGCGTGGCGTAGCTGCTGCCTCTGCATGCACTCCAGGTGGCTCCCGGTACGGCGGTTAGGTTGGCCACCGCTGCTGCTGCAGCAGCGCGTCGCCTGCAGCAGCGGCACCCCTGCTGCTGCTGCTGCTGCTGCTGCTGCTGCTGCGGCTGCGCAAAGAAGGGCCCCAAGGCCAGTCGAGCCACGGTGTTCAGACACCCCAACGCCAAGGGGTGCAGCGGGGCGCAGCAATCGCTGAAGGCTCGCTGCAGCGACAGCAGCAGCGCCTGCTTCTCTGCTGCTGCTGCGCCCCGAGACCCCAGTATCAAGTGAGAAGCAGATGATAGCACAGTTGACAGCAGCAAGAAACAGCGCACCAGCGCCGTCTCCTCTGAACGCAAACCCTAAACCCTAAACCCTAAACCCTAAACCCTAAACCCTAAACCCTAAAGCCTAGGCACTAAACCCTAAGCGTTGATCCGCAGACGCAAGCTAGAAGTTCCAAAGATTCACAGTTGCTGGGCTCTGGGCTTGAACGTCAGGGTTTAGAAAGTAGGGTTTGGGGTTTAGGGTTTAGGGTTTGCTCACGAAGTTGAGTATCTGAAACCGAGGGGCGCCTGTGAGAAATTGTTGCTGCAACGCCTCTGGCAATATCTGCTGCTGCTTCGTGCAGCAGCGGGAACAGCAGCCTCAGGTGTACGTACACCTCGTCCTGCTGCTGCTGCTGCTGTTGCTGTTGCTGCTGCTGCTGCTGCTTGCGCTTTGCTGCGGCTGCTGCAGTTGAACCGCTCATCAGCCCGCGCAACAGCGCCACTGCTGCCGCCATGCGCACCTGTAGACCCTCAAAAACTCTAAACCCTAAACCCTAAACCCTAAACCCTAAACCACGAAAACAGAATCTCTGGCTTCCCAGGCCTAAATGTTCCGTCTTTATAAAAGCAGTCTTTATAAAAGCAAAAGGCTTGACCCTAAACCCTAAACGCTAAATCCGACACCCTGTAACCTAAACCCTAAACCCTAAACCCTAAACCCTGAGAAAATAAGAACACTCACGGGCACGCTGCTGATTTCAGAGCCTTCTCCAGGAAGCAGCAGACGCTCCTTGGGGTTTGTTAATGAGCGCAACCCTGCAAAGCAAATCCCAAACCCTAAACCCTAAACCCTAAACCCTAAGCTGCACTATCGCACCCCTACTAATTCACCTCGAGTCTGCTGCTATGCTTTGGGAAGCTGCAAAGGGCTTGCAAAATGGGGTTTAGGGTTTAGGGTTTAGGGTTTAGACCTGTGGAGATTGCTGCGAGGATTCGTTCATAGAGAAGATCTTCGGGGCTGAGCTGCTGCGGGGGGGGAGACCCCCACCAGTTGCTGCTGGTGTTGCTGCTGCTGCTATTTGCTGCTGCTCCAATCTGGCTGCGCCAGGCAGCAAACGCCCTCGGGCCTGCAGCAGCAGCAGCAAGGTAGGCAGCAGAAGGGCGGTGCAGCAGCACCAGCTTCGCTGTGAGGTGCTGCAGCGACCAGCAGACTCTGGCGTTGCTGCTGCTGCAGCAGGTTCCCAGCAGCAGCAGCACGTTGCGCAGCCCTTCTCTCCACGCGCAGATCGGCGGCTGTATGCTGCTGCTGCTGCTGCTGCTGCTGCTGCTGCTGCCGCTACAAACGCTGCAGGTGCAGTTGGCCCCCTTGTTTTCCACCGCAACGTGGGCAGCAGCAAGCGCCACCAGCAGCTGCTGCTGCTGCTGTGGCTGCTGTTGCTGCTCCTGCGCAGCATGCAACTCGACCAGAGGCAGCTGCTGCTGCCCTGCTGCTGCTACTGCTGCCGGCGCTGGCTCAGTGTACATCTGAGGACAAATAGAAACGCATGCGCAGCATTAAATTTAACCCTAAACCCTAAACCCTAAACCCCAAACCCTAAACTCTACACTGTCACCGGAGCCGCAAGGTGAATCTTTTTCGCTGAATTTTCACTCTTGCATTCAAGAGGGGCTTGCCACCCTAAGCCCTAAACCCTAAACCCTAAACCCTAAACCCTGAATCCTAGTGCCGCCTGCCTGCTGACACAGTCTTGACACAAGCTGCAGCGGCAGCGAGGTTTCTGGGTGCAGCTGCAGCAGCAGCGCGAGCTTTGGAAGAGCAGCAATAGCGCCTGCTGCAGCAGCAGCAGCTGCTGCTGGGTCCTTGGGGTTAATCGCCAGACACCGCAGCAGCAGCAACATGACGAGGTTGCACTCGCTGCTGCTGCTAAGCCAGTCTTGCTGCTGCAGCTGCTGCTGCAGGTCCACCCGCAGCTGCTGCGCGATTGCTGCGCTGCTGTCATACACCAGGTGTCCCGCGTGCTGCAGCAGCAGCAGGTCCTTTCGCTCCCCCTGCTGCTGCTGCTGCTGTCTGCACAGAGCCAGAGCAGCTGAAATGTCCTCGAACATGTCGTCGCGCTGCTGTTGCTGCTGCTGCTGCTGTTCGCCGTTTTCCAGTTTGCGGCGCTTCTCTGCTGCTGCGGCGCTGCTGCTGTTGCTGCTGCTGTTGTTCAGCAGCTGCAGCAAGACAGCACGTCTCTCCCAGGTCAGCACAATATCTAAGATTTCAATGACGTGCTTCCTGCTGTCTGTCTTGGCGGGCGCGGGGTTGCTGCTGCTGCTGCTGCTGCTGCTGACATGCAGCAGCTGCTGCACTGCTCCCAGCAGCAGCTGCACCACAGACCTCCGCCAAAAGAACAGGATCTGCTCCTGCTGCTGCGCCAGCCGCAAGAACTGCAGCAGCGGGATATCTCCAGAAGCCCGCAGCAGCAGCCGCAGCCACGAGGGAGCCAGGCGGCCGCTGCTGCTGCTGCTGCTGCTGCTGTTGCTGCTGGCGGGGAGGCTACCGGTGCTCATGGTGCTTATGCTGCTGCTGCTCATGCTCATGGTGTTGCTGCTGCTGCTGTTGGCCTCCAGCTGCAGCGGCAGCAACACAGTAGGCAGCGCCGCTAGCTGCTGCAGCAGCAAGCTTGCAGCACGCCGCAGCAGCTGCGGCCGCGGAGAAGCTTGCCAAGACAAAACTGAGTGCAGCAGCAGCAGCGGCAGCCGCTGCTGCTGCAGCTCCAGGTGTCTAGACACCTCAGACAGCAGCAGCACAGCCATGTGCTGCACCGCGATGCTGTCCCCTTGACACTGCACACACCCAAAACACTAAACCCTAAACCCTAAACCCTAAACCCTGAACCTTGAGTTTTCCCAGAATGAATGCGTCTTCAGAGCCTTTTCGATGCATCTCTAAAGCTGAGTTGCGCATGTTGACGATATCAAACTCCAGACCTAAAACCAAAACCCTAGGCCGTAAACACTAAACCCTAAACCCTAAACCCTAAACCCTAAACCCTAAACCCTAGCTTACCGCCGTGCGCCACGCAAAGGAGACAAGTTGCTGCCTCGCCTTGCTGTCGTACACCAGCAGCCGCACTGCCACCCGCACAGTTTCCAAGAAGGCCATGCTGCAGCAGCAGCAGCAGCAGCAGCAGCGAGATCTACATGCAGCAAGGCAACGGCGTTGTAAAGCGCTAAACCCCAAACCCTAAACCCTAAACCCTAGTCCCTAAACCCTCGGCGTACCACAAGGAGTCATGGGACTTCAAAACTGGCTCGAGGTTAACAACAGCCCCGCTGAGGAGCTGCAGCAGCAGCTTCGAGTCTGCTGCAGAGAGCACGGCCCCTTGCTGCTGCTCGGAGTTGCTGCTGCTGCTGCTGCTGCTGCTGCTGCTGCTTTGAGGCTGCAGCAGCTCACGCAGCACTGGCTGCACCAGAAGCTCTATGACCATTGCGAGCTGCAACGCTTTGACTGGCAGCGGCGGCGCGCTGCTGCTGCTGCCAGCAGCAGCTGCTGCAGCATGACCACCGCCGCCAGCTGCTTCTGCCGCTGCTGCTGCTGCTGCACCTGCTGCCTCAAGCTCCGCGAAGCAAGACATCAGCAGCCGCTGCTTCTGCCGCAGCAGCAGCTGAGGCAGGATTTGCTGCTGCAGCAGCGGCGGCACAAATCCAAAGCGGTAGACTGTGCTGCCGATGCTGCAGCAGCGCACAAGAGTGCGGATGGTGCTGAGTGTCTGCTGCTGCAGCTGCTGCTGCTGCTGCCGCAGCAGCCCACAAAACACAGCAGAAGGCATTGCAACTTCCTCGGCCCCCAGGTCTTGCTGCTGCTGCTGCTGCTGCTGCTGCTGCAGGAAGCCTAACAAGTACGCGTCTGTTTTCCCCTGTAGCTGCGGAGACACTGCATAGTGCAGGAAGGCTGTGAGCTGCTTCGCCTGCAGCAGCAACTCGGGCCTATCTGCTTCTCGCAGCTGGTAGTCTTCTGCTGCAGTTAGAGCTGCTGCTGCTGCTGCTGCAGCCTTCTCTGCGGCAGGTGCAGCAGCAGCAGCTGCTGCTGCTGCTGCCTTTGCTGCTTCAATGGCCTGCGGCTGCGGGACGGGAGAGCCGTCCGCAACAGCATCGACATACTGACGAAACAATTCTATCAAAGAGTGCTGCTGCGGCTGCTGCTGCTGCTGCTGCTGCTCCACCTCCTGCTGCTGCGCCTGCTGCTGCTGCTGCACGCCCGATGACAGAAGAAAGTCCACAAACAGCAGATCCGGGTGCGACTGCTGCAGCGCGTAGCAGACCTTAATGGCTGCCACTGCCGCGAAGCGCACACTGCTGCTGCTGCTGCTGCTGCTGCTGCTGCTGCTGCTGTTCATCTCAAGATGAAGCGCCGCCTTCATTTCGGGCAGAAGCCGCAACACCGCCAGCCTGTGGTCAACAAACGCAGCGCGGACCCATACATGCAGCAGCAGCAGCAGCAGCAGCAGCAGCAGCAACAGCAACAAATCGTAATAGCAGCAGCAGCTCACCTGAGGGGCCTGGCTGATGTGACCTCGAGTTGCTGCAGCAGTACTTCAAGGAAGGCTTCCTTCAGGCCCCAGCACTCGGGAACGTACTGCTGCTGCTGCTGCTGTTGCAGCAGCTGCTGCTGCCCAGATTCCGTGAGAAGAGGACACAGCAGAGCTTCTGCTGCAGCAGCAGCAAACCTGTTAAGCAAAGAGCTCAGCGGTGCTGCATACAGGGGGCTCTGGAGCGCAAGCAGCCGCTGCAGCAGCTGCTGCTGCGCCTCGCCGCTGCTGCTGCAGCCGCGTGGCAGCAGCAGCGAAAGCAGCAACTGCTGCAGCCCGTCTGTAGCAGGCATAAATGCCAGTGCTGCTATGCAAGCAGCAGCAGCGCGCCAAACCTGCACCGCAACAGCAGCAGCAGCAGCAAAGCAGCGAGCACTGAACCCTAAACCCTAAAATCTAGAGCCTACACTCTAAACCCTAAACCCTACTGGCAATGCAGTACCGTCTTGGTCCCAAGCACTCACAGCCAACCTCTGAACCCTAAACCCTAAACCCTAAACCCTAAACCCTTCGCCCTTAAAAAGCTGACAAGGACATGCGAAGAGGCAGCAATGCCTTCCGGCGCAGCGCTGTGGAGGAAGCGGACGGCTGCTGTGCTGCTGCTGCTGCTGCTGCTGCTGCTGCTGCTGGGCGAGCTGCCGCAAGTGCCGACTGCAGCCGAGTAGCAGCCCTCTGCTGCAGCAACAGCAAAAGTGTGCTGCAGCAGCTGCTGCAGCAGCTGCCGGGCCTGTCCCCCGCAGGCGCCGGGGTGTATGTGCAGCAGCCGAGACACCCCGTGCAGCAGCCCCACAAGAAACTTTTCTCTTGGCAGCAGCGCCGCACCCACGCGCTCGTTTGCTGCTGCTGCTGCTGCTGCTGCAGGGTGCGCTGCTGCTGCTGCGGTGGCTGCCAACGCAGCAGCCAGCTGCTGCTCCACGACGGGCCACACGATGTCCTCCAGCGCAGCAGCAACCAGCCGGCTGCTGCTGCTACTGCTGCTGTCGCTGCTCTCCCCGCTGCTGCTGCTGCTGCTGCAATTGCTTTCGTGCTTCAGCAGCACCTTCAGCGCATGCATTGCAGCGCGAGACAAGTCATGGAATGGCAAAAAGAGGCAGCTGCAGCAGCACAAGCAGCAGCAAAAGAAACGCAAAACTACTCCGCCGCCACTCTAAAGCGGCTCCCATTGCTTCTGCTGCTGCTGCTGCTGCTGCTGCAGCGGAGCCTCACTTAGCAATGCCTGCGACGCAGTGCTGCAACGCAGGGGCAGAGGGATCGGCGGTGGTGATGACGAAAGGGACATCTGCTGCTGCTGCTGCAGCAAGAGCCCCTGCTGCTGCGGCTGCATTGAACAAGCTGCTGCTGCTGCTGTTGGGGCCTGCTGCTGACCCAGGGGCCTGACCTGCAGCAGATTGCTGCTCCTTCCTCGCTGCGTGCAGCAGCTGCTGCAGCGGCAGCCGCGGCAGCAGCAGCAAAGGCCTCCAGTCCTCGTGCAGCACTGCGAGCTTTAAAAACCGAATCGCTAGCAGCAACGCCTGCAGCAGCAGCAGCAACAGCACCATCCAACGCAGGTGAGTTCTCAGTGACACAACCCCTCTCTAGGGTTTAGGGTTTAGGGTTTAGGGTTTGGGGTAGGGTTCAAAACGCACATTTGACACATCCGCCTCGACAGATATCGGTGGCACGGCGCCTGTTGTTGCATTCGGCTGCTTCGCCGGCGCTGCTGCTGCTGCTGCTGCTGCTGCTGTGTTTCCGGGTGCTGCTGCAGCCATTGGCGTGCCTCCTGCTGCAGCGCTGGGTGTGCGGCTGGGAGTGCTCACGCTGCTGCTGAGAGAAGCAGCAGCAGCAGGAGGTGTTCTGTTGCCATCACGCTGCTGCTGCTGCTGCAAACCTGTTGCTGCTGCTGCTGCTGCCGTTGCGCCGCCCAGTGCAGCAGCTTGCGCCACAGCAGCAGTAGCAGCAGCAGCAGCAAAGCCCTGCAGGCCCCGGTACAGCACCGCCAGTGTGTCATCAAGCAGCCAGCAAATGACAGTGAGCCCATCTGCTGCTGCTGCGTTGGCAGCAGCAGCAGCAGCGGCTGCTGCTGTTGCGGCGGTCGCACCGCCGGCACCAGAGGAGGAAGCAATAGCAGCCGCACATTGCTGTTGATGGTGCTGCTGCTGTTGCTGCTGCTGCTCGGCAGCCGCTGCTGCTGCGTCTGCTGCAGCAGCAGCAGCAACAGCAGCAACAGCAGCCTTCCCAGGCTGCAAACCCCGCGGCGCTGGCCGCAGCGCAGCAACAAAACAGACACAATCTAAAAAAGCAGATTGCCAAACAGGGGCCAGCAGCCAGAGGTGTCTGAGTGTTACCCAGCGCAGCACACGCAGCAGCGGCCAGCTGCTGCTGCTGCTGCTGCTGCCGCTGCTGCTGCTGCTACTGCCGCCGCGTGGGCTGCCTCCAGTGGTTGCGTCTTGCTGCTGCTGCAGCTGTTGCTGCTGTAGCTGCTGCTGCTGCAGCTGCTGCTGCTGCAGCTGCTGCTGCTGCAGCTGCTGCTGCTGCTGCTGACGCTCGTCCTCCTCCGCCCTGGAGCCTGTCTGCGCCGAGCGCGAGCTGCTGCTGCTTGCGTCGGAAGCAGCAGCCGCCGCTGGTGTCCCCGCTGCTGCTGCTCCCGCTGCTGAGGCTGCTGCTGCTGCAGTGCTGTGGCTCAAGACCTCCGTGGGGCTGCTGCCAATCAGCATTGGCAGCAGCAGCAGCAGCCGCTGCGCTGTCTCCCTGCAGATTGGGTTTTGGTGAAAAAGAGTTGGCAGCAAATGAATGTCTAAGCAGCGCCACACGCGCTGCAGCAGACGGCCAGGGTCTTCGTCGTGCGAGCATTCTGCTGCTGCAGCACTTGCTGCTGCTGTAGCACTTGCTGCCGCAGCAACACTTGGTGCTGCTGTAGCGCTTCCTGCTGCAGCAGGACTCGCTGCTGCAGCAGCTGCAGCAGGCGTCCCTGCTGCTGCTGACGCAGAGGTATCGCCAGACCCTCCGTCCGAGGCACGCGCAGGCGACCCTTGCTGCTGCTGCTGCTGCTGCTGCTGCTGCTGCAGCTGGGGGAGAGTAATGAACTCGCTGCGCTTCAGCCACCAAGCGCCGCCGCAGTAAGGCTGTCGCCGCTGCTGCTGCTGCAGCGGGAAGTCTTCCGGCACAGGGGGTGGAAGGCTCCAAGTTGCTGCTGGCGGTGCAGCGCCAGCAGCAGCAATTGTTGCTGTGACAGGGTCTGCTGCTGCTGCTGCTGCAGCAGCGGCAGCAGCACCCAGCGCCGCTTCAGCCTCTGCTGCGGCCAAGACGCTGTGCAAGAAAGGAGAGTGGTGCTGCTCCTGGCGCAGGTGCTGCTCGTGCTGCTGCTGCTGCTGCTGCTGCTGCGCAGACAGCTGCTGCTGCCCCCCCACTAGCTGAAACAGCTGCAGCAGCCACGGCAGCCGCAGCTTCCCCCTGTAGCCCAAGCAGCTGTGGGCCACCAGCAGCAGCAGCAGCTCCTCAGCAAGTGACGCACTAAGTCGCGCGTCTGTTCCCTCTGCGCACAAACCCTAAACCCTAAACCCTAAACCCTAAACCCTAAGCCGTAAACCCTGAAAATTCCCCTTCTGTTAACCCCTTCTGTGTGGCTGCCGCGCCCTGAAATTGCGTGGAACCCGCCGCCAACGACCCCAGCCCCCAAACCCTAAACCCTAAACCCTAAACCCTAAACCCTTGCCTGCGCATTTGAGGCAGTTGATAGCTGCCTGGGCAATCCTGAGGAAGTGCCTGCGGCTCCAAACTGGAGGCAGCACCCGCAGCAAACGAATTAAAGCTAAACAACCTGCTGCTCTTTCGCTGCTGCTGCGGGAGAAGCAAAGCCGCACCAAGTCGCCGCAGCACAGCAGCAGCAAGTTGCTGCTGCAGCCTGCTGCAGCAGAACCCGGCTGCACCTGGACAGCAGCAGCGCCCACACACACCAAACACACGCGGTTAACCCTAAACCCTAAACCCTAAACCCTAAACCCTCAACTCCGAGCCCGGGAGGCGCGACACGAATGCAAAGACGCCAATTGCTTCTTGCATCGAAAACCCGCACCTCGACCCTAAACCCCAAAACCTAAACCCTAATCCCTAACCCCAAACCCTAAACCCTAAACCCTCACTTGGATGAAAGTGCTGCAGCAGCGCTCCAAAGCCCTCACTGCATGCAGCGTCGGCAGCAGCGCAGAAGCTTCCACTTTGAGGCAGCAAATAAGCGCGCGGACGACGCAGGCTGCGTCCAGCTGTACGTACACCCCAGACCACACGCACACACGCTGCTGCTGCTGCTGCTGCTGCTGCTGCTGCTGCTGCACGGGGTCCTGTGGCTCCAGCAAACGCTGCAGCAGCAGCTCGTGCTGCTGCCGGTAAAAAGACCGGCAGGAACACGAAGCAGTTGCTGTTTCACACTGGAAAGCCCAAACAATAAGTGCCAAACCCTAAACCCTAAACCCTAAATTGTGGTAACTGAGTCTCAAATCCTTACTTCGTGAAGTGCGGCGCTGCTTGACAAATATGGGGCATCTTCGGGCCCCACACGAGCAGCAAAAATGAGGGCGCAGTGCTGCAGCAGGCCGTAGACGAACTCTGCGCAGCTGCTGCTGGTCAGCTGTTGCTGCTGCTGCTGCTGCTGCTGCTGCTGCTGCTGGTCCTGCGTTGAAAGGGACCGCTGGTCAAGGACTGCCAGCTGCTGCTGGCGGCTCTCGTAGACCGCATCGTCGCATGCAAGCAGCAGCAGCGCCTGCAGCAGCTGCTGCAGCAGCAGCTGCTCAGCATCTCTGTGGCTTCTTGTGCGCAGCGCAGCACGGCGTTTGTCGAGCGGGTAAGCAACAGCAGCAGCAGCAAGTCCGTCCCACTGCTGCTGCTGCTGCCGCACCAGCAGCTCCTGTTGCGCCAAGAGCTGTTGCTGCTGCGCTGCTGCAGCAGTGGGCACGACGCGGTCGCTGCAGAAGTTCGGGTGCTGCTGCTGCAGCGCAGCAGCAACAGCAGCAGGCAGCTGCCCACCGGACTGCGGCTGCAGCGGGAGTCCCCGGGCCTCAAGAGCAACGTTGCTGCTGCTGCTGCTGCGCGTGTAGACGACTTGCTGCTGCTGCTGCGCTGCAGCAGCAGCGCGCGCTGTCAGCAGCAGCCAGTAGAGGGAAAGAGGAGAGTCAAAGTCCACCAGCAGCAGCACAACCTGCTGCAGCAGCTGACCCGCGCTGCTGCGCATGTCTCCAGCCACGCAGCTTTCGCAGAGTGAAAGACACAAGCCAGGAGAAGCAGCACCATCAGCAGCAAACAGCCCCTGCAGCAGCTGCAAGCCTTCGCTTTCGGCCGTCTTTGCTGCTGCTGCTGCTGCTGCTGCTGCTTCTTCGGCGCTGCTGCTGCTCGGGTCCTCATCAAGCTCCTCCGCACCAGCCACGCTAGAGTCGCTGCTGCTGCTGCTGCTGCCGTTGCTGCTGCTGTTCTTGCGGCTGCGAATAATCGCCAAGGCCCGTCGGACAGCGCGGACGGCTTGCTGCTGCTGCTGCTGCTGCTGCTGTTGCTGCGGCTGCTGCGGATAGGGATGAGCAGCAATTCGAGATCCCACAGAAGTGAGCAGCGGCTCAGAAGCGTAGCAGAGGCTTGCTGCTGCTCTGTCTGCATCGGCGTGCTGCAGCAGCTGCAGCACGAGAGACACAACGCGGTCAAGTCCCAGCTGCAGCACAGTCTCGTAGCAAATCTGGCTGCTGCTGCTGCTGCTGCTGCTGCTGTAGCTGCGGTTTGCTGCAGAGGCCGCTGCTGCCAAGCTTGAAAGCTGCTCTTGCTGCTGCTGTTGCTGCAGCTGGTGCAGAGGCTCCGCAGCCACCAGCAGGCCGCCGCTGCCGCAGTAGCTCCCGCTGCTGCTGCCGCTGCTGCTGCTGCTGCTGCTGCTGCTGCAGAGACCAATGGGGAGGCCAATGCTCAGGACTGGCTTGAAATAAGGCTCAGGTGTACAGACAGCTGCATCCTTTAAGAAGGCTCTGTTTTTGCCCCCCAACTTCCCCAGTATTTTTATTACCATTTCTGCGTGTTTTTCGTGCTGCTGCTGCTGCATGATGCTGCTGCTGCTGCCGCTGCTGCCGCTCGTTATGAAGTAGCGAGACAGCAGCAAAGACGCTGTTGGCGCGGGAGGCGGCAGCGGCTGCAGCAGCTGCAGCAAAGCAGACAGCAGCAGCGTCCGCCGCTGCTGCCGGTCTCCCTGCTGGACCTGCAGACGCACAGTCCCTAAACCCTAAACCCTAAACCCTAAACCCTAAACCCTACTAGACCGCAGAAGCCTTCCACACCTCTGCGTCGCTCTGAACCCGCTAAGCCGCAGCACCTCAACCGTGCCCAACACGAGGGTATCAGGACCATCCCTCTGGCCCGGAGCTTAGGGTTTAGGGTTTAGGGTTTAGGGTTTAGGGTTTAGGGTTTACCTGGGAGGCCAGCACGGGGTACACAAAGTCCGCATGCAAATGCTCCACCCACAACTCTATTGTCCGCAAGCTGAGGGTCAAGAGGTCCGCGTCGGAGCTCCGCAGCGAGCGCAGCAGCGGATATACCAGAAACCCTAAACCCGCAAACCCTAAACCCTAAACCTTAAACCCTAAACCCTAAACCTTAAACCCTAAACCCTAGACCTGGGACCCTCAATCCCTGCGAGTAAAGCACTTTCTCACTGCGAGAAAATACGCATTCTGAAAAGCCTAAATGCTGAAGACGGCAAGCGATAACCACCCGTTCACCAAACCCTAAACCCTAAACCCTAAACCCTAAACCAGTAGTTCCCACAGCCAAGCAGCAAGCGCAGCACCATCCTAGGGTTTAGGGTTTAGGGTTTACCCATGTGAGGCAGCAGATGCTTCAGCCTTGCTGGAGCCAGCAAGGAAAACTCTATCCACAAGTCCTTGAGCACGTCAGGAGCTGCAGCAGAACATTCAACCCTAAACCCTAAACCCTAAACCCTAAACCCTCGATTCTGAAAAAAGACCTCTCAAAACCCAAATCAAACTCCAAATCTTTGCGGAACGTCTATTAAATCCAAAGTTTCACCACATGCAATTGGCGCACACAGATCCATGACCCTAAACCCTAAACCCTAAACCCTAAACCCTAAACCCGCCGTGCCCACCAGACTGCTGCTGCGCCGCGCATGTCTGCAGGTAAGAGTGCAAGAGGGGCGTGAAAGAGGCAAAAAAGTGGACGGAGCGGCCTGCAGGCAACCTCAAACCCTAAACCCTAAACCCTAAACCCTAAACCCTAAACCTATAGCTATACCCTTAGCCTCTAGCAGTGCTGCCTGCAGATCTGAGCCTCAAAAACTCGGCTCGCCTGAAACCCAAAGCGCTGCAGCGGCAGCTGCTGCAGCAAAAGCTACTGCAGCAACAGCTACTGCAGCCACTGCAGCAGCAGCTCCAGCAGCAGCTACTGCAGCAGCAGCTACTGCAGCAGCAGCTGCTGCAGCACGCTTTGGAGTTCAAAAAGTGAAGGCCTGAGTGAAGTGTAGCCTGCGAGCCCAGTGGCTGCTGCGCGTGTGCGTCTCTGGCCCCTTCGAAACCCCGAAACCCTAAACCCTAAACCCTAAACCCTAAACCCTAGGCCTACCTGGGGGAGTTATCTGGCGCAGAAAAACCCTCAGCAAACCCAGCAGCACATGGGAAAAGTTGCTGATGCTTGCGAGGTGAGCGCTGCCTCTGCAAATTTGCTGCAGAAAGGGGTAAGCCTGAGGCAAGCCACGGAGAAGGGTTTAGGGTTTGCGGGGGTTTAGGGTTTGCGGGGGTTTAGGGTTTGCGAGGGTTTGGGGTTTACAAGGGTTTCGGGTTAAGGCTTGAGGGGCCGCGGCGCCGAACGCTAGCCGCGCACAAGCCAACAGCACGGGAGTTGAATTTAGGGTTTAGGGTTTAGACGCGGCAAACACTCAGGCTATAACTCAGGTTTAGGGTTTAGGGTTTAGGGTTTAGGGTTTACGAGAGTAGCTTCGCAGTCTCTGCAGCCAACCACCGCCTTCAGCAAGTAACGAAAGAGCCGCACTAGCGACGCCACAGGGCTCATGCGGCAAAACCCTATTCCATAACACAAACCCTAAACCCTAAAATCTAAACCCTGAACCCTAAACGCCAATCCCTAAACGCTTAACCCCTAACCCTAAACCCTAAACCCTAAACCCTAAACCTCAAGCCCTGACCCTTGGTCGTGACCCGTAAGCCCTGATTGCTGCACACTAACCTCAACAGCGCCAAATTGCAGACCGCTAGCTGAGCTCCAATTACCTTAGGGTTTAGGGTTTAGGGTTTAGGGTTTAGGGTTTAGGGTTTGGTACCTGTGCCGGCCTGCAGCAGCCCGTCCTCTCCAGGGCATATGTCGCCTGTGTCAATATAAGTGCTGGGGCCCTCCCAAGGTGTCACAGGGGGAAAGGGCCACGTAGCAGTTGCTGCTGCTGCTGCTGCTGCTGCTGCAGAAGCTGCTGCTGCTGCTGCTGCTGCTGTAGGCTTTGCCCCAGAAGAGTTCACGCTGGGCTCGCTCGCGCTGCGCAGCTGCAACATCCGCTGCACCATCTGTGCTGCTGCAGCAGCAGCAGCAGTGTGCTGCGTTGGCTGCGGGAGCAGCGGGGAGCAGCGGCCGCAGCGGCAGCCGGGTTTCTGCTGCTGCGGGCAGATTGGAGCAGCAGCAGCCACAGCTGATGCTGCTGCAGGGCCTGCAGCAGCAGCAGCAGCAGCGGCTTCCGTGCAAGCGCAGCAGCAGCAACGGTCTTTGCCGTAGTACTGAGGCAGGAAGCTGGAAGGGTAAATGCACTGGTGCTGCTGCTGCTGCAGCAGCAGCTTTTCCAGCCCTAGGCGGGAGAGACGAGGAGACATTTCAGAGAAACTGCTTGCTGCTGCTGCAGCAGCAAAGTCTGGCGCGTGGGGGCTAATGCTGCTGCTGCCAGAGCTGCAGCAGACCTCAGGTAGGTGCAGGATCGTTGACGCATGCGCCTGCAGCAGCAGCAGCAGCAGTACCAGGAAAGCTGCAGCAGTAAAGCTTGCTGCAACGATAGCTCCACACAGCGCAGCTCATTGTTGCAGCAGCAGCAACAGCAGTTTCAACAGCTGCAGCGGTCATTCCAGCAGCAGCAGCAGCAGCAGCGGCAACGCTACACGCAGGGCAGCAGCAATGACCGCAGCAACAATGCAGCCACATCCCCTCAGCACCTGCAGCAGCAGCACCTGCAACAACAGCAGCAGCAACAGCAACAGCAGCAGCAGCAGCAGCAGCAACACACCGCCTGCAGATCCTGGTGATTCATAATGCTCTGCTGCGCGCTGTCCGGCACCCGCGAGGCCCCACGAAGTATTGCAGCGTCAAGCACAGGGTCGCAGACCTGCGGCGTAAACCCTAAACCCTAAACCCTAAACCCTAAACCCTCAACTTTGGAGCTTGTGCGTGTGGTGTAGGGTTTGCGACGCTGTCAATGGGCTTGTGGGTGCGCCGGAGAATCTCGGGAATGTGTGCAGCAGCAGCTGCTTTGAGAAATGAGGGTTTAGGGTTTAGAAATTAGGGTTTAGGGTTTAGAAATTAGGGTTTAGGGCTTGCGCTGGCCTTGTAGGCTTCTTCTGCTGCCACTGCATCTGGCTTGTCGAAAATGTCCACCGCAAAAAGCAGCTGCTTCGAAAGTCCGAGTTGCCTTTGAGGCCTCCCCCCCGTGTTGCTGCAGCAGCAGGTGCTGCTGCTGGTGCTGCTGCAGGCGCAGGCCGCGCCGCCCACTGCAGCAGCAGCAGCAGCAGCAGCAGCAGAACGTGCTGCGCACAGACGCTGCCACGCGTGCCGCGAACAAGTAGCAGCAGCATCGGGGGCCTGCGAGGGCCCCACAAGCTGCGCTGATATGTGGGGAAATGGCATTAAACACAAAACCCCTGCACACAACACAAAAACCCTAAACCCTAAACCCTAAACCCTAAACCCTGGAGTTCCGAGGCAGTTGCTGCGACGCTCCTGAACTAGGCACTCACGCCTGAGCTATGGAGGGCGGCGCGGCGAATAAACCCTAAATCCCAAACCCTAAACCCTAAACCCCAAACTCTAAACCCCAAACCCCAAACCCCAAACCGCAAACCCTAAACCCTAAACCCTAAACCCTAAACCCTGACCTTGGCCTGCTATGGGGACCTGCATTTCTAAAGGCAGCATAAGCAAGTCGCTTGTTTGAGCTTGAGAAGAGAGTTGAGAAGATCCATCGAACTGTCTGTACACCTCGAGGAGGACTTCATCGCTCTGGCTGTTGCCGCTGCTGCTGCTGCTGCTGCTGCTGCTGCTGCTGCTGCTGACACTGCGCATGCAAGGAATGAACTTGTTGCGCTGCGGCAGCATCGGCGGCAGCAGCGCAGCACGCCGCTCCCGCAGCAAAGAAAGCCGAGGGGTTAAGTATTCCAGAAAGGCCCACGCAAAGGTCTGCGCACAACCCTAAACCCTAAACCCTAAACCCTAAAACCTAAACCCTAAACCCTAAATCTTAAACCCTAGACTCTAAACAGCTCCATTTAGCTCTAGAAGAACTCCCTTAACCCGAATCAGCCGAAGCAAACCCTCACGAGCCCCAGCGCGCCCACACAAACCCCACAAAACCCTAAACCCTAATGCACAAAAGTAAACCCTAAAACACGCTAAACCCTAATAAGCCTCATAAACCCCAAACCCCCTCTAAACCCTAATAAACCCTTTCAAACAGGCAATGCAGCGCAGCCGGAGACCCCCCGTGAATTGGACCTGATGGCGTCTAAGCTTAGAAGCTCGCTACACCCTAAACCCTAAACCCTAAACCCTAAACCCTAGACCCTAAACCCTCGTAACGTAGACGCCTGGGGTCACCCTGAGCCCGCTGGGGCTGGAATCCCCAGCCAAACCCCAAAGCCTAAACCCTAGACTCCCCAAACCATTCACCCCCCGCGAGCCTAAACCCTAAACCCTAAACCCTAAACCCTAGGGCTCACCTTGCTGGTGTGCTGGTGGCCCAGGAAGAACTGCAGCAGCGCAACGCACTGCGGGTAAGTGACAACTAGCTGCTGCAGCGCAGCAGCATTTTCAGCAGCAAAACCTGCTGTGTCTGCAGGATGCAAAAAAGCCAAAGCTGAAGAGGCCAACTCCAGAAGTTCCTTTTCCTCCACCTGCGCCACGTTCAGCCCCAACACCTCCACCGCCTCCGGAATGCCCTGCGACAAACCCTAAACCCTAAACCCTAAACCCTAAACCCTAAACCCTAAACCCTAAACCCTAAACCCTAAGTCCGAGGCCCTGCAGGGTAGGTCTACACCGCATTCGGGTGCTCTGCGTCCAAACCCTAGAGACTCAACCTTAAACCCTAAGCGCTATATCCTACGCTCAAACCCTAAACCCTAAACCCTAAACCCTAAACCCTAAACCCTTGGCCGTCAAGCCTCAACGCGCAAGGAGTCATGAGGCACATCGCTGCCCAAGGTGAGGAAGCGGCCCAGAGAGATCCAATCCCTAAACCCTAGACCCCAAACCCTAAACCCCAAACCCCAAACCCAAAACCCCAAACCCTAAACCCTAAACCCTAACCTTGAAGAGTGCCCCTGTCAGCGGGTAAGTTGGAGGCAACGCAATCAAGGTGCAGCCGATGCCGCCCTCTTCTACATGGTGCTGAAGCCTTGTGGTGGCGGCGTAGGCAAAACACTGCAGCCACAAACCCTAAACCCTAAACCCTAAACCCTAAACCCTAAATCCTAAACCCTTGCTCGAAGGCGAGCAGCCAAAACCCCACGGAAAAGCCGCACACGGTGGAGGAAGGTGCAGACGCTGCAGCGTAGACTCCAGTGTCTAGAGTCTAGGGTTTAGGGTTTAGGGTTTAGGGTTTGGGGTTTAGGGTTTACTTTGGCGTAGGTTAAGGCGCTTCCCACAGTTGCGTAAAAGGCCTCAGTCAGCAGCGCCCTGTAGCCAGGAGGCAGCATTTGTCCCTGGGGCAGCAGCCGCACATCAAAAGAAGCTCTTCTGCTGCTGCTGCTGCTGCTGCTGTTGTTGCTGCTGCCAGCTGAGGCTGCTGAAGCTGCTACGGACGAGGCCCTGCCCTGCTGCTGCTGCTGCTGCTGCTGCAGCCGCCGCTGCTGCTGCTGCAGCGGCAGCACCACTATTTGATAAACCAAACACCGCAGCGCGATGCAAGTGCTGCGCAAAAAGCTTTTTGTCTCTCTTAGAAATGACTGATACACTTGCTGCTGCTGCGGCGACAGCGGCTTAGCAGCAGCAGCAGCAGCTGCTGCTGCTGCTGCGCCTGCTGGGCCCCCTGAAGAGCCCACTGCCCCCGGCAAAGGCACCGCTGGAGGGTAAAAGTGCACGGCTCTGCTGCTGCTGCTGCTGCTGCTGCTCATGCTGCTGCTGGTGCTGCTGCTGGTGCTGCTGCTGCTATCAGACTCCTCGAGCCCTTCGCTGCATGCAGCTGCATGCATCTGCCCACAAAGTGCACAGAACCCAGCAGCAAACCCTAAACCCTACACCCTACACCCTAAACCCTAAACCCTAAAACCTAAACCCTAAACCCTCCAAACGGCAGAACTCCAGCACTAAACCCTAAAACCTAATATGCAAGCTCCATACACTCTCAATGTTAAACACTCAACGTGGACTCTCCACAGGACGAATAAACCCTAAACCCTAAACCCTAAACCCTAAACCCTACAATGCCTCACGTGTGGAATCTCTTCCTGCAGCTCAATAAGAGAAGAACACAAAATGCGCAGCGCCAGCAGCAGCAAGTCCATTGTCTCCTGCTGCATGCGCTGAACGGCCTCCTTGCTGCTGCTGCTGCTGCTGCGCCTGCTGCTGCTGCTGCCATTTGCTGCTGCACCAACAGCTGCATCACCCACTGCCACGCCCGAGTCCATCTCTCCTGGGGCTCTTCCTTGCGCTGCTGCTGCTGCTGCTGCATCACCGGCTGCAGCGTCTGCTGCTGCTGCTCCTGCTGCTGCCCCTGCTGCTGCTGCTGCATCAGCAGCTGCTGAGAGGTCGCTTTCTGCGCGTGCTGCTGGCTCTGCTGCAGCATCCTCTGCAGCAGCAGCAGCAGCATCTGTGTACTTATTAACAGCAAGGTCACAAACGAAATTCAGCAACTTTGCCACTAAATGTCTTATACTCAAAACAGCTAAGAGGCCCCCCCCTGTTGCTGCTGCTCCGCCGAGGCCCCCGCTCTTTTCGACATCTGCTGCTGCTGCTGCTGCAGTTGCTGCTGCTGCTGCTGCTGCTGCTGCGGCGTCGAAAGAGCCGCCGCTCCCGCCCTCAAACGACTTCAAAGCTGCTGCTGCTGCTGCTGTCGCTGCTGCTGCTGCTGCTGCAGACAAGTGCGGCCGAGACTGCAGCAGCAGCAAACCGCTCCAGCGCGCCACGCGCAGCAGCAAAGATAAAGAGACGCAAATGGGGGAAGGGAAAATCAACAAAAAGTCATGCAGGTGACATATCGTGTAAACCCTAAGCCGCACACCACACGCCGTAAACCCTAAACCCTAAACCCTAAACCCTAAACCCTAAACCCTAAACCCTAAACCCTGAACCCTAAACCCGAGCCTAGTCGCTGTGCAGACAAGCTCCGGCGGGAGGTCGTTACAGCTTTTAAGCCGCGCCTCCTCAACCTCCAGGCCAGTTCCAAACCCTAAACCCTAAACCCTAAACCCTAAACCCTAAACCCTAACCTGAGGAGACAGGAGTCAATTCTTTCCGTGAAGACTGAAAGCTCAAGAGACATCAGCCGCTCCACCACGGGAGTTAGCGAACCCACAAAAGGAGAAGCAGCAAGTAGTTTTGCTGCCTCGTGCACCTGCGCAGCGGCCGCAAACCACGAATTAGGGTTTAGGGTTTAGGGTTTAGCGCTTAGGGCTTGGGCGACGCGGCCTGAAGGCTTGGGGGCAGAGCAAACCCGCCAAACGCACGTAGACCCTTCGGAGGATCTAGGGTTTAGGGTTTAGGGTTTAGGGTTTAGCGCACTGTTTTCCGCTTTAAGAAAAGCGGCGGTTTGAGAGCCTGCAGCAAACGAACCATCACCTGCGGCAGCTGCTGCAGGGCTTTTGCAGTAAATGCTTCCAGCGTCCCGCTGCTGCTGCTGCTGCTGCTGCTGCTGCTGCTGTCGGCAGAGGCGCTGTTCTTCAGCAGGTAGCAAATA
Organism: Eimeria necatrix; assembly: GCF_000499385.1. NCBI lineage: Eukaryota > Apicomplexa > Conoidasida > Eucoccidiorida > Eimeriidae > Eimeria > Eimeria necatrix. Next base: position 24,833 of record NW_013654242.1, read on the forward strand.
AACAACAGAATGCGGCTCTGTGCCTGAAACAAATCTGCAGCAGCAGCAGCAGCAGCAGCAGCAGCAGCAGCAATGAAGTACGCAGCACCGGGCACGCCGTGCAGCAGCAGCCAAGGCCAAACCAACAGCAGCGGGAGTAGCAGCAGCAGCAATAGCGCGCCAAACGCATTCGGGTCGAAACGTAATTGAAGCAGCAGCAGCAGCAACAACAGCAGCAGCAGCAACAGCAACAGCAGCAGCAGCAATAGCAGCAGCAGCAGCACCTTTGCTGGCTTCGGCCGTCGCTGGGTCCGCCAAGAAGGCCGGCGGCAGCTCCAGGCCGACGAAGCGCAGCAGCAAGTCCAGACAAACCCTGCAGCAGCAGCAGCAGCAGCAGCAGCAGCAGCAGCAAGAGGGAAACACAGTCTCTATGCACAAGTTGCAGTTTAGGAGGGTTTAGGATGTAGGGTTTAAAGTTTAGGGTTTAGGGTTTTGTTGCTGCAGTGCCCTTCGGAATGGAGAGCCCTAAGTCTGCAACAGTTCTCCGTCAACCTCCGTTCTCCTTTAGGGTTTAGGGTTTAGGGTTTAGGGTTTAGGGTTTGTAGGCCTAAAGCATCTCCCAGCATCTGAATGACTGCAGCATGTGGCACATTAAATATAACGGCCTCGAGCGCGGGGGTTTCGCGTTCGGGCCCCTGGATTCTGGCTTTAGGGTTTAGGGTTTAGGGTTTAGGGTTTAGGGTTTAGGGTTTACGCGTTTTGGGGCATTTCAAACACTTTGAGGGTTTTGAGTTTAGTGTTTAGCGCTATGATGCAGTAAGCCGCGTCTCCCCCAACCCGCACAGAAAGCTGCGCGGGGGTTAGCTGCCCGTATTCTCTCTTCACGCTCCCTAAACCACAAACCCTAAACCCTAAACCCTAAACCCTAAACCCTAGGCCTGACCCTTTGGCCGCAGGTGAGCTGCAGAGGCGAAAGTCCCGGACACACGGGTGAAAAACACAGCAGCAACAGCAGCAGCAGCTAGTGCAGCGACAGCAGCAGCAGCTAACGCAGCCACAGCAGCAGCACAACAGCAGCAGCAGCAGCAACAGCAGCAGCAGCAGCTACCTAGCGGCAGCTCCCCTGGCTTTGGCAGCACCCCAGTTTGTTTGTAAGTCTCCACTTGGCGCTCTATCGCCTCAATCAACTTCTCATATATCTGCAGCAGCAGCAGCAGCAGCAGCAGCAGCAGCAGCAGCACGCGTCAACAGCAAACCCCTCAGTGTCCTGGGTATGCGGACGGCTGGCCTGAGGGTTTAGGGTTTAGGGTTTAGGGTTTAGGGTTTGGGGCGGCGCAGAGTGCGCAAAACTTCCTGCTGCGCGCCCCCGTCCGCTTCTAACCCGGCCCCCCGCACGACGCCCGAGTCGAGGGTTTAGGGTTTAGGGTTTAGGGTTTAGGGTTTAGGGTTTAGGGTTTAGGGTTTAGGGTTTACGGGGGGCAGAGTGTGCGTGACGAGTTCGGGCGCGAGGCCCTGAGGGTCTTTGACATATTTTGCAATTTCAATCAAAGCTGCCAAACACCGAACTGCGCATTCTTCGCATTCTCCGCCGATGCTGCGGAGGCAGCCGCTCCACAGCCGCTGCAGCAGCAGCAGCAGCAGCAGCAGCAGCAGCAGCAGCAGCAGCGGCGGCGGTGGGGCAGCAGCAGCGAAGCCGCCGCAGCAGCAGCAACGGCCAACACCAGGCGGGCCCCACAGCTGCGGGGGACTTCCCGCAGACAGACTAGTGCAAGAAGCAGCAGCAGCAGCAGCAGCAGCAGCAGCAGCCATAAACTGGGGATGCTGCTGCTGCTGCTGCTGCGGCTGTACGTGCAGCAACAACAGCAGCAGCAGCAGTAGCAGCAGCAGCAGCAGCAGCAGCAGCGGTTTTAGAGGTGGCGCGGGGCCTTGGCTTACCGGCAGCAGCATTGCGTGGTTGTCCAGCAGCTGCTGCTGCTGCTGCTGCGTCAAAACAGCAAGCTGCTGCGGCGATAGAACGAGGGGAGCAGCAGCAGGAACAGCTAAGGCCCGCAGCAGCAGCAGCAGCTGCTGCCGCAGCGCATGCGGCTCCCCTTCCTGCTGCCCGATCTGTACGCGCTGCAGCAGCTGCAGCACGGCAGGCAGCAGCAGCGCAGCTGCTTCTGCTGCTGCTGCTGCTGCTGCGTTTTCGTAGCCGAAGCTCCCCACGCCCTCACCTGCTGCAGTTCCCGCTGCTGCTGCTGCTGCTGCTGCTGCTGCTGCTGCTCCGTCTGCTGCTGTTATCTGCTGCAGCGCCACTGCGCAGCGGCGAGCTGCTGCTAGCCGCTCTGACACTTCCTCAGTTGCTGCACTGCCGTTGCTGCTGACGCTCATGCAGCTGACGCTGCTGCTGCTGCTGCTGCTGCTGCTGCTGCTGCCGGGGCCCTCAGCAAAACGATCAACGTTCATTACAAAGTGCTGCAGCGTTGCTGCTGCTGCTGGGAAAAGCTGCGAGAGCCGGCTAGGCAGTGCAGCAGCTCTTTGAGCAGCAGCAGCTGCTGCTGCTGCTGTTGCTGCTGCATCTTGTGAGGCAGCAGGCAGCTCCGTCGGCTGCATCCCTGGCATCATTACTGCTGCTGCTGGTGCTGCTGCTGCTGCTGCAGGCAGCGCTGCCCCAGCTACGGGCAGTACCCCTCCTGCCCCTCCTAAAGCAGGAGCTGCTGCTGCTGCTGCTGCTGCTGCTGCACCCGGCGCTGCGATTGCAGCAGGCGGCCCTGCTGCAGCAGGCAGCTGCTGGTCCGCCTGCATGGCTCGTGAACGTACTGCTGTCGTTGCTGCTGCTGCTGCGCTGCTGCTGCTGCTGCGTGGTTTCAAAGGCTTGCTGCGCTGCAGCAAGCGCTACAGTGTGCCTCCTAAGGAGCGCATACGACTCGATGCATGCTGCAGCAGCAGCAGCAGCAGCAACAGCAGCTCAGAGCGCCGATCTGCAGAGAACGGTTGCTGCTGTTGCTGCTGCTGCTTCTGCTGCTGTTGTTAACGAAGATTATGCTGTCTAATGGCGCCGTTCCCGCTGCAGACGTGAGGCTCACAGCAGCAGCAGCAGCAGTAGTGGGAACCTGCTGCTGCCGCTGCTGCTGCGCTGCACGCACTATAGGAATGCAGTGGCGATAAGGTCTGACAAAAGAAAACACCGAAAAAATTAATAAAAACGGAGAATGGGGCTGCTGCTGCTGCTGCTGCTGCATGCCCTGGATCGAGGCTACGGCTCCAGCAGCAGCTGCTGCAGCTGCTGCCGTGGCTGCAGCCGCCGCAGCAGCTGCAGCGCGCAGCAGCAGCAACAGGCCGCCGCTGCTGCTGCAGCAGCAGCTTGTCTCACAACCAATGCGGGCTGTTCTAATTTGTATTTAATAAACAGGAACAGCCGAAAGCTGCAAATTGATGTTCTCACTGTGTAGCACCCGCACTAGCAGTAACAAGAGCAGCAACAGCAGCAGCAGCAGCAGCAGCAGCAAACTGAAGCTCAAGCAGCTTTCACACTAACTTACAGGCAGACGCCTTGAGTCGGTGGTTTTCCTATCTGCTGCTGCTGTTTCCGGTGGCAGCTGTTGCTGCTGCAGCTGCTGCTGCAGCCACTCTTGCTGTCGTTGCTGCAGCTGTCGCCGTTACATCAGTACCCTCCCGGCTCGAGCAGCAGCAGCAGCAGCAGCAGCAGCAGCAGCAACGGCTACAGGAGTGACATTCCGATTCTTACCTTTCATAGGGTCCCTATTTAGCATGTTGCTGCTGCTGCTTTTGGTGCTGCTGCCTTTGGCAGCAGCAGCGAGTTGGCTGCTGCGGCGGCCGAGTCGGCTGACTAGACAAGCTGCAGCGCAGCAACAGCAGCAGCAGCAGCAGAAGCAGCAGCAGCAGCGACAGGGAGAGGTGCTGCAGGAGCAGCACCGGGACACTCAGCAGCATCCGCACGACAAAGTGGCCTCCAGCAGCAGCAGCAGCAGCAGCAGCAGCGCCAACAGCAGCAGTGGCAAGGCTCGCAGGCGCCGCTCTGCAGCAGCAGCAGCAGCAGCAGCCGAGGACGCATGCTATGGCAGCAGCCGAGGCGAAACAGACTCTTCACAGTCTGAAGCAGAGGAAGACTCTCTGCAGCAGCAAAACAGCTCAGCAGCAGCATCTTCTGCTGCTGCTGCCCGTGCTGCTGCTGCCAGGGCGGCAGCAGCTGCAGCAGATGCAGCAGTGAAAGCAGCAGCAGATTTGGGCCCCTACAAGCTGCAGCCGCAGTGCGAGGCCGCAGACACGGGTGAGCAAGCGCAGCAGCAGCAGCAGCAGCAGCAACAGCAGCAGCAGCAGCAGCAAGACTGTGCTGCACACAACTCGCCCAGCAGCGCTGCTAGTGCAGCAGCACGTGTGGCGCACAGCCTCGCAGCAGCAGCAGAGGCAGCAACAGCAGCAGCAACGGCAGAAGTGGCGGCAGCAACTGCAGCAGCAGCAGCAGTAGCAGCAACGAATGCAGACGAAGTTGCTGCTGAGGCAGAGGCCATTGTTATGGAAGCAGCAGCCACGCAGGGTGCTGCTGCTGCTGCTGCAGTCGCTGTTGCTGCTGAGTCTGCTGTTGCTGCTGTTGACGCCGCCTCCGATGCTGAAGCAGCAGCCGGACAAGCGGCATCAACAGCAGCAGCAACAGCAGCAGCAGCAGCAGCAGCAGGGATGAACCTTCCAGTTGCTGCACAGACTGTTGCTGCTGCTCATGCTGCAGGAGAAGCAGCAGCAGCTGCATCTGTCGCAGCTGAAAGCATCCAAGCAGCTGCTGAGGCAGCAGCAGCAACTGCAGCAGCTGCTGCACACGCAACTGCAGCAGCAGATTCAGTTGCCTCTGTAGCTCGCGCAGCAGCAGCAGCACAAAGCCCGGCTGCCGCTCCTGCTGCTGCCCTTTCGGAGGATGCAGCAGCAGCAGCAGCTGACACAGCAGCAGCTGACGCAGCAGCAGCTGACGCAGCAGCAGTTGACGCAGCAGCAGCTGACGCAGCAGCAGCTGACGCAGCAGCAGCTGACGCAGCAGCGGCTGACGCAGCAGCAGCTGACGCAGCAGCAGCTGACGCAGCAGCAGCAACGCCAGCAGCAGCGGAGGAGCTCGCAGATGCAGCAGCAGACGCAGCAGCAGCCGCAGAAGCTGTGCAGCCGCTTGCTGCGGCAGCAGAAAACACAGCAGCAGCAGCAGCAGCAGCAGATGCAGCGATTGCTGCTGCAGCAGCTCCCGCCGCGGATATGGAGCCTGACGCTGCCGCGGATGTAGCAGCAGAAGCAGCAGATGCAGCAGCAGCAGCAGCAGCAGCAGCAGCAAAGAGCACAGCTGAGCTGCTGAGTGGAGTGACACTCATAGGGGATGTCCGTTGCGAAGACGAGCAGCAGCAGCAGCAGCAGCAGCAGCAGCAGCAGCAGGAAGCAGACACAGACTCAACGCAGCCTTCCACTGCAGCAACGGAGGCCCCGCTGCCGCACGCAGCCGAGGCAGCAGCGGAGCCAGCAGCAGCAGCAGCGGACGCAGCAGCAGCAGCAGCAGCAGCAGCAGCAGCAGCAGCAGCAGCGCCGCGGTTCGAGGAGCTGGACGGAGAGGAAGCAGAGGAGCAGCTGACAGCAGCAGAACTGAAAGAAAGGGGAAATTGTGAATTCAAAAGTGGAAAAGTTTCTGCTGCGCTGCAGTTGTATGCAGCAGCAATTAACAAATTAGAAAAAGAAACTGAAGAAGTGGAGGCCCAGCTAGACGCCCTCGAGATCCGCGCGGAGCAGCAGCAGCAGCAGCAGCAGCAGCAGCAGCAGCAGCAGCAGCAGCAGCAGCAGCAGCAGCAGCAGCAGCGGTGCGAGGAGGAGCAGGGGCAGCAGGAGGCGGGGGGAGAAAATGGCGAGAAAGAACAGCAGCAGCAGCAAGAGGAACAGCAGCAGCAGCAAGAGGAACAGCAGCAGCAGCAGCAGCAGCAGCAGCAAGGGGAGCAGCAGCAGCAGCAAGACCCGCGGGAGCACCCTGCTGCTCATTTGCTGCCAGAGAAAGATTTGCTGCTGTACCGGCAGCTGCTGCAGCAGGTGCAGAAGCTTGACGAGATGCATGCAGTTCTCAAGAGCAACAGGCAAGCTGCTGCTGCTGCTGCTGGAGCTGCTGCTGCTGCTGCTGCTGCTGCGCATGAGTTTGCTTTTATTTCCCTCATTTTGTTTTTGCTGCACGTTATCTAGCTTGCTGCTCTTTGCTGCTGCTGCTGCTGCTGCACACGGATTTGCCTTTGCTGCCCTTCGTTTGCTTCTGCTGCTAGTTACAAACCTTGCTGCTCTTTGCTGCTGCTGCTGCTGCTGCTGCTGCTGCTGCTGCTGCAGGGCTTTGTGCCATCTGCACTACGGGGCGTTTGACTTGGCCGTCGCGGACAGCACAGACGCCATCCGCGCAAACCCTAACTACGCAAAGGTAAACCCTAAACCCTAAAACCCTAAACCCCCAAACTACGCAAAGGTAAACCCTAAACCCTAAACCCTAATTTTCAGACTCAGGCCGCGGCTTCGAAACCCGCGGCATCCACGAGTCGGCAGAAAGTGCAGCAGCAAACGCCTGCAGCAAGTAGAGCCGCAGCGCCACAGTGCTAGGGTTTAGGGTTTAGGGTTTAGGGTTTAGGGTTTAGGGTTTAGGGTTTGTGTGTGTAGGGTTACTTGCGGCGCTTCCGGGGCTATGAGGGGAAGAAGAAGTGGCATGAAGCCCTCAGCGATTTAAACAAGGCCATCGAGCTGGACCCCAAACTAGCGTAAACCCTAAACCCTAAACCCTAAACCCTCGTCCCTAAACCCTAAACCCTAGTCCCTAAACCCTAGGCAGCCTGGACGTCCCAAGTCTCTGCTTCCAGCGTTGCTGCCCTCGCCCAAATGTTCGCCAGCAGCCCTCCTCGGCGGCCTAGGGTTTAGGGTTTAGGGTTTCAGGGTTTAGGGTTTAGTGTCCAGGGTCTAGGGTTTAGGGTTCAGGGTTTAGTGTTTAGGGTCTAGGGTTCAGGGTTTAGGGCTCAGGGTCTAGTGTTCAGGGTCAAAGGTTCAGGGTTTAGCCTCCTGGGCTTAGGGTTCAGGGTTTAGGGTCTAGGGTCTAGGGTTTAGGGTTTAGGGTTTAGGGTTTAGGGTTTAGGGTTTGCGCAGGGAGAGTTACGGGTCGGAGCTGCGTCGCGTGAAGCGCGAGAGCGAGCAGCAGTTCGAAAAAGAAAAAGAAGAAATGATTTCAAAATTAAAAGATTTGGGAAATTTCGTTTTGGGAAAAGTTGGATTATCTTTGGACAACTTCAAAGTCGAACAAAACCCTCAGACCGGCAGCTACAACATCCAGTTCCAGCAAAACCCTAAACCCTAAACCCTAAACCCTAAACCCTAGCTGGCTCCGCGCGCTTCCCGCGCAGCGCCCAGCCCTCCGCAAACCCTAAACCCTAAACCCTCAGCCGCAGCAAGCCTGCGGGCTTCCGAGCTGCCAGCAGCGACTGCGCCCTTCAACTAAACCCTAAACCCTAAACCCTAAACCCTAGGTGCCTCCAAACCCTCCGCGCGAGAGCCTCCGCCATTCTTTCCATCCCCTAAAACGCAAACCCTAAACCCTAAAACGCAAACCCTAAACCCTAAGCGGAGCCCTCGAGGCGGAGGGAGCTGCAAGCCGGGGGCGCGCCTGCGGGCTGCGCTAAACCCTAAACCCTAAAACAGCGAATAGTTTTAAACTTTCAAGACAACAGCGACGCGTAGGCCTCAAACCCTCACGCCCACGAGCCGCGAGGCAAACCTTTCGCTGCTGCTGCTGCTGCTGCTGCAGCAGCAGCAGCAGCAGCAACAACAACAACAGGTCCTGCAGGTGTATGTACACCTCAAATTTACGGTGTATGTGCGCCCGGTGTATGTACACCGCAGCAAAGACCATTTCAGTTTTGCCCTCAAAGTTTTATTTGCTTCCAGAGGGCATGCAGGTTTGCTGCTGCTGCAGCTGCAGACAGAGCTGCTGCTGCTCTCACTGCTGCTGCTGCTGCTCACACTGCTGCTGCTGCTGCTGCTCTCCCCGCTGCTGCTGCTGCTGCTGCTGCTGCTGTGAGTCCTCGCCATTGCATGCAAGGACAGGGCAGAGGTTTGCTGCAGTGTCAATTATGAAGTTGGGGAGAGCAGTCTTGGGTTGCTGCTGCTCTTTGCTGCCGCCGCTGCTGCTGCTGCTGTCTGCTGCAGCAGCAGCAAAGGCCCGCCGCAGCAGCAGCCCGTCAGTAACCCCCGTGAGACACAAGCAGCTCGGAATAGCAGCAGCAGCAGCAAAAGCGATATCTGTCACTAAAGAGTCCCCCACCACTAGCACCTTGTCCAGGCTCTCCCCAGCTGAGCAGCAGCAGCAGCAGCAACAGCAGCAGCAGCAGCAGCAGCAGCAGCAGCAACGGCAGCAGCAGCAAGAACAGCAGCGTGGGGAGCAGCTTTTGCCTATCTCAGCATCCAGGGAGAAATGCAAAGCTGAGGGCTGACAGGCGAGCGACGGCGTAAGGCTTAGAGGCTGCAGAATTAGGGTTTAGGGTTTAGGGTTTAGGGTTTAGGGTTTGTCACCGAGGGTTTCGAGCAGCAAACGCTTCATCTGCTCCGAGGGTTTCCCCATAAGTGTCGGCTGCTGCCCGCAGGCAGCAGCAACAGCAGCAACCATTGTGCCAGCTCCCGCCCATTTCTGCATCGCCTCAAACCCTAAACCCTAAACCCTAAACCCTAATCGCCTCGGACTCCAGCCCTAGGCGCTTACCAGCAGTCTCACGCTGGGGTCTTCTTGCCTTGCGCTCTCCTTTAGGTTTAGGGTTTAGGGTTTAGGGTTTAGGGTTTAGATTTCAGCGCAGTCATCGAGACACCGAGGGGCATCCCCTAAGAAGACCTCCAGGGTTTAGGGTTTAGGGTTTAGGGTTTAGCGCTCCGGTTTGAAGTTCCCCAGAGGGTCCGAGTTGGTGGCCAGAAACACTGAGTCTTGGCAGTTCAAATACAACTGCGCTTTTTGAAGTGTTTAGAACTAGGGTTTAGGGTTT
>NW_013654243.1:0-1386 GCF_000499385.1 Eimeria necatrix
CGACATTCGTGTAACGCTCGCTGCCTCTGCTTTGCGAGTCAAAATCAGCTCAGTGAAGCATTGGCGTGAACGCGAGAATAATCGCGGCTGCGGCACACGTACGCACCAAAACTGTGCAGCCCAGCTTTCAATCAATGGACGAGCTTTACAAATGTAAAGGTTGTAAGAAATAGAACAACGGTCATGTCATTCATGAGCTGAGATTGCTCGTCTACATGCACGTTGTCCAAAACAATGTTCGTGAATTTTTACCATGTGAACAGACCGTAGACTGCGCATCACGTTCGCTTCCCCAGCCCCTTGCTTCCCGCAGTGAGCTCTACGGAGAGCTGAGCCGTGAAACTATGTGCAACACTACATTGGTCGCTAGCTAAGAATGACCATCTTCGCACGCGCACGAAGGCGCCGAACTGAAGCGTTCACATGCATATCATCGTGTATCCTGCAATGCATGCGTGTAGGCGGCTTGCTAACAACGTTCAACGACGCATCGTCTGGAGCATCTCAAAGCTGCTGAGCTGTGTAGGCAAGCGTGACGTGGAGGACTCAACATTCTGGCTGCGTCGTTTCGGTGCTGGATCTTCACTTCAATTTCCACACGAAGCTGTTGAGATTGTGTGCTGTCTCCAGCGTGTTTCTCAGGCGATGTCTTATGCGAGACAGACTAGAGATTGTGGAGAATGGAAAGCGCTGCACGCGCATTGCGCCTTGTGAATCGACGGCGTTTTGCACTAGGCGGGTATGCATCAGGTCAGCAGACGCAAGTGTTCTTGCGTGTTTTGGGTCGAGACGAATATCACATTACGTCAGCAGTATTAGCTGGAGGGAGGCCCAAGAGTCTGCGGCTCTTCGACGAGAACCTGGACGAATTGATTGGGGGGTGGGTGGCTTTGTTTGTGCGAATGTGGGATGCTGTTAGCTGCTAGGAACGCACACGAAGGGCATGCTGCTGCGCCTCGTAACGCTTGCGACATTCGTGTAACGCTAGCTGCCTGTGTTTTGCGAATCAAAATCAGCTCAGTGAAGCATTGGCGTGAACGTGAGAATAATCGCGGTTGCGGCACACGTAGGGACCGTAAACTGCGTGACCCAACTTTCAATCAATGGACGAACTTTACAAATTTAAAGATTGTGAGAAATATCACACCGGCCATGCATTTCATTATCTGAGATTGTTAATCTTCATGCGTGTGGTGCAAAACGATGTTCGTGAATTTTTACCATGTGAACAGACCGTAGACTGCGCATCACGTTCGCTTCCCCAGCTCGTTGCTTCACGCAGTGAGCTCTACGGAGTGCTGAGCCGTGAAACTATGTGCAACACTGCATTGGCCGCTACCCGAAAAAGCCCATCTTCGCACGCGCACGAAGGCGCCGAACTGAAGC
>NW_013654244.1:0-1074 GCF_000499385.1 Eimeria necatrix
GCCTGATCACCAGGTTTCAGTTGCACATTCTCGTGAACAGTCTGCTGCTGGAGAGGCTGCAGAGCGGCAGAGAAGCCGAGGCGACAGGAATTCAAGTTCTTCAGAAATGCCTGTTGCTGCGGCTCCCTCGTTCTGGACTTCTCTCGAATCTGCTGCAGAGAGCAGCGAGCAGACTGGAAACTTCCAGGATGCGTCGGAAGGCGCGGAAATAGAGCCTAAAAAGCCTGATCACCAGGTTTCAGTTGCACATTCTCGTGAACGATCTGCTGCTGGAGAGGCTGCGGAGCGGCAGAGAAGCCATGCCGACACGAATTCAAGTTCGTCGGCAATGCCTGTGGCTGCGGCTCCTTCGTTCTGGACCTCTCTCGGATCTGCTGCAGAGAGCAGCGAGCCGACTGGAAACTTCCAGGATGCGTCGGAAGGCGCGGAAATAGAGCCTAAAAAGCCTGATCACCAGGTTTCAGTTGCACATTCTCGTGAACGATCTGCTGCTGGAGAGGCTGCGGAGCGGCAGAGAAGCCAAGGCGACAGGAATTCAAGTTCTTCAGAAATGCCTGTTGCTACGGTTCCGTCTTTCTGGACCTCTCTTGGATCTGCTGCAGAGAGCAGCGAGCCGACTGGAAACTTCCAGGATGCGTCGGAAGGCGCGGAAACAGAGCCTAAAAAGCCTGATCACCAGGTTTCAGTTGCACATTCTCGTGAACGATCTGCTGCTGGAGAGGCTGCAGAGCGGCAGAGAAGTCGAGTCGACAGGAATTCAAGTTTTTCGGCAATGCCTGTTGCTGCGGCTCCTTCGTTCTGGACCTCTTTCGGATCTGCTGCAGAGAGCAGCGAGCCGACTGGAAACTTCCAGGATGCGTCGGAAGGCGCGGAAATAGAGCCTAAAAAGCCTGATCACCAGGTTTCAGTTGCACATTCTCGTGAACGATCTGCTGCTGGAGAGGCTGCAGAGCGGCAGAGAAGTCGAAGGCGACAGGAATTCAAGTTTTTCGGCAATGCCTGTTGCTGCGGCTGCCTCGTTCTGGACTTCTCTCGAATCTGCTGCAGAGAGCAGCGAGCCGACTGGAAACTTCC
>NW_013654245.1:0-1047 GCF_000499385.1 Eimeria necatrix
AGGTCTCCAATTGCATTATTTCGCAAATGGTTGACGACAAAATGGCTGACGTGGCAGCCCGTGCGTCGAAAGAAGACAAAGTGTATTGTCACCTTTATCTTTCTGTTGAGCTTATTCACGCATGACACTACCGCGCATAGTGACGCCAACAGTGCTGTGTGGCTGCAACATGGCGCAGAAGCAATATTTGCGAGTGGCATGCAGAGCGAGGGCTTCTGAGGCTGGGAGAGCTTTTGTGTGAGTGAATGTGATGGCTGTGGCCGGGGAAAGCGTACACTTTGTTTTTGTGGAGAGATGTTGGGAACCGATTCTTGTGGCGTTGCATACAGATAGAGAAGGAAGTACCGTGGGGTGAAATGCAGGGTATGTGCGGAGGAAGGGCATGCTGCGACACAGTTAAGAGTTAGTGCAAGGCCAGAAGCAGACCGCTCTAACCCATCAAGCAGTTGGCGGCTCAGAGCTTTGGGCGCTATTGATATTTGGGACACACTGAGTTGAGCATTTGCTTTTGAGTGATGGCATCAAAAGACAAAGGTTTCTGGCGCGGACAGATTTCACTCGCGCATTCCACAATCAGGTTTCAACGGGCAGCATGCTTGTTTCATGTTCACTGAAAGAGCTTTCGGTATTAGGCATAAGTGGTACGCCATTTCGTAGACGTTATTTCTTTTGAGCGCAATAGTGTCCATTTGCCTAAATCTGAATCAGGGGAAGACCTGAAGCCCACAAATGATACGTCATGTGGCATTGGGTAGGAGCTGAGATGAACGAGGTGTCAGCGCGTATGTTGAAATGCGACGAAACGTTATGTCACTTTCATAGCGCTGCTGGGGCTAGTGGCAGGGTTGGGATTTTTTGAGCATTATGCATTGCCGCTCGCGATGTGGCAGTAATGGCGCCAACTGTTGTGTGCAGTTGCAACATGGCGCAGAAGCAATGTTTGCGAGTGGCATGCAGAGCGAGGGCTTCTGAGGCTGGGTGAGCTTGTGTGTGAGTGAGTGTGATGGCTGTGGCCGGGGAAAGCGTACACTTTGTTTTTGTGGGGAG
>NW_013654246.1:0-1600 GCF_000499385.1 Eimeria necatrix
TTTATTTTTTGAGATGTTACAATTCGTCTTTCTGCTTTCCCGTACTTTAATAATCTGACAGTGGTCTTGACGTGCCTGGCTTATCAGTTAAATCTTTCAAGGTGGTGTGACACGCTGCTCTTGTCGTCGGCTTGAAACGCTACAGTCAAATCATGCCGTTAGATGCATCTATCAATGCCTTTTTCATCTCACGTGTCGATGCCATTTTACTCATTGAACACGACAAATATTCATCGGGGAAGTAAAAATTTCGACATTTTGCTTATGAATTCCGAGCACATGTAGCGTTCCAACGCACTATCTCTAATCAAGCCGGCGCTTGTATCTGCCTTTAGTCTAAAAAGCGCTTCTTATCAACCACAGCTTTTCGAAGCTCGCAGTGAGGCCGGTTTTCCTGAGTTGGACAGCGCTATGTGCGCTTTGTGCAACACGCATACTCTCAAGGTCTTGTAGGCAGATACATGCAGGGCTTGCTTTCAACGGGAAATTAAAATCTTGTTTTTAACTATTGAAAAAAGCTGTTCTTGTTCTTGTTATTGTATCGCGCTATATATAATCTGCAGCATACGTGAAATTGCTCGTTAGAAGCAATTTCACGAATGCTGCAGATTATACTTGTTAGAGGCTTGTTTGTGGCGTTAACGGCCCATCAGAATTATTGAAGCATTGATGTTCACAGGCCTCTGCAGACGATTTTCGCACGTGCACCTTTGTTGGAGGGTTAGCCTGAATAACGTGAATTGCTTGCGCTTATTTCTGTGGCTCATAGATCGCAGCCAAACACGAGGTGCTTGCAGCCTACCAGAGAGAAGGGCTACAAACATACGTACTCTAGCCATAGAAATACCTGTATTTTAAACAAGACCCATTTTTTCCAGCCACTTTGTTAGGCTATGTAATATGCAGACAGCAAAGAAAGTTTGCTTTCCAGGGAGTATGTCACAGCGGAAGAAAACCGCGCAGTGGCCATTTGTGTGAGTCTGAGAGTATAGAACTCTTCACCCGTTAGTGCAGTAAGGCGCCACTGACAACGTAATGCACTTGTTCTTGGGACTGCGGTGGCAGGAATGCGCCAGCAATGGCAGAACACAGTACGGAACCAAGGCTAACACAATCAGCGTGCCTTGGCTAGTGCGCTTCTCTCCACAGTTTGAAATTTTTCAGCAGTCAGTCGCAAGGCCGTTTCGCTGCACGTATTGACTTGTAATGCGATCTCATTGTTAGCACAGTGGAGCCCACAGCTACCAACCAGGCACCGAAGCGACTGCTAGTTATGAACGCGATGCTTTTCTCGGCGAAGCGTTCCCTTATCGTAATCGTGCTACGACACACTGAAAATGTCCGCGCGGCTCTTTTCCGCAGCCTGTAAGAACGTGAACTGCCAAGCCTCAGTCCCGGGCTCTTGAGAGTCATCGCGCGTCCTTACGGCTATGGAGTGGGCGTAAAAGCTTTCCACACCTACTCTTCCTTTCCTCTGAAATTTCCTCTGGTATCCAATTTGACATTATGCGTCGTTGTATGCAGCGTCAGTCAAAGCTGCTTCTGGAGCGAAAACTGGCCTTTAAATGCATCATGCCCTTCCAAGCTGCTTTGTGCCGCG
>NW_013654247.1:0-1590 GCF_000499385.1 Eimeria necatrix
GAGTCCGCCAGCCGGCTTTTGTAGCCCTGGGTCAGATGTAACAAGACAGTTGCTTTTTGCAGCTGCACTGCAGTCCGTTGCAAGGCCGATTCAGATGTTTGGAGAAGAAAGAAGAGGCGTTTGTTCGTTGCCTTCCTAGCATATCGAGGGATGTAAATGAGTCGTTAAGCATTCTGAGAAGCGTCACTGGTGACAGTCAAGACGTGTGTTTTCAAAGTAGAGTGAGCGCGGTGCGATGGGGTTGGGGTGGCTATTATAAAACGAGAGGCGCGCAGCCGGTGCTTACGCATAGATTATTTGTTCGACGTGTCGTTTGTCTTGGCAGTTAGTTTGCCAGTGACTTCATTGTGGTGCAGTGCTGGATGGCTTTACACTTGTCGTTTGTGCAGGTGACCTCATGGTCTGCCCAGGGGGGATAGCATCACTTGCTAGGCTTTGTTGCTCGTTACAGATAGTGGGTCGATCCACAGGCAGTTGCGTTTAGTGGCTGTTACAGAGCTGAGTGCGTTCGAAGCTCTGTTGTTGCCGCGTTTCTGGTGAGCTGTTGGCAGGGCAAGTGGCAAGTTAAGGGGTATGATAGAGGAAGCATCTTGCTCCTGAATTGTAGCACCAACAGTATCGCAATATGTGCGCAAAGCTCGGCAGTGCGTGACACTTTTTGTCGTATTCAGCAAGGTGCGCACTGGAGTAATATGTGGTAGGTGGTTAGCCCGTCTCTTGGTTAGTGCAAACGCGACAGCAGGATGCTACTCTTTATCGAAGGGAATTTGCAAGGGGAGAAAATGACAAGCTGAGTCAGCTGCATATGAGCAACTGAAGAGGACGCTGGGCGGCTACAGGTTCCCAGGAGCTGTGAATAAAGATGCTTTGTTGCACAAAGAATTCAGTGGGAGCAGGGCCTCTACCCGCGCAGTTGTGGTCTACATTTGTTCGCGTTCATGTCACTTTGGACATTAGGACGTGAAGCTGGGTAGTGGATGAGTCCGCCAGCCGGCTTTTGTAGCCCTGGGTCAGATGTAACAAGACAGTTGCTTTATGCAGCTGCACTGCAGTCCGTTGCAAGGCCGATTCAGGTGTTTGGAGAAGAAAGAAGAGGTGTTTGTTTGTTGGCTTTCTAGCATATCAAGGGATGTAAATGAGTCGTGAAGCATTCTGAGAAGCGTCACTGGTGACGGTCGGGACGTGTGGTTTCAACGTAGAGTGAGCGCGGTGCGATGGGGATGCGGTGGGTATTGTAAAACGAGAGGCGAGCAGCGGGTGCTGATGCCTAAGTTATTTGTTCGACGTGCGGTTTGTCTTGGCAGTTAGTTTGCCAGTGACTTCATTGTGGTGCAGTGCTGGATGGCTTTACACTTGTCGTTTGTGCAGGTGACCTCATGGTCTGCTGACGGAGGATAGCATCACTTGCTAGGCTTTGTTGCTTGTCACAGACTGTGAGTGAATCCACAGGAAGTTGTGTTTAGTGGCTGTTACAGAGCTGAGCACGTTCGGAGTTCTGTTGTTGCTGCGTTTCTGGTGAGCTGTTGGCAGGGCAAGTGGCAGGTTAAGGGGTATGATAGAGGAAGCATGTTGCTCCTGAATTGTAGCACC
>NW_013654248.1:0-1296 GCF_000499385.1 Eimeria necatrix
ACTCGTCTAGTGTACACACGTACGCCAGCAACACATCCTGAACCAAGATTGAACACAGCACGCCGAACGAATGGAGAACATGCAGAAGAAAATTGAAATTGTCCAGTACGTCAGCTGAGCCGAGCAACGAGCATCCCTAACCCGATCCTGCTTCTCCGCATGTCTTATGCACCAGCAGGTGCAGCCACTCCACATTCAAATGAAGCAATAATCGCTCTACTCGCTTTCCGCAATTCGCCTGCTCGCCTGACATGCACAGTCTGCGCAAACAACTTGGAGCGACTTTTGTTGACTCTCGCGACCGAGTACGTCTCCCCAGGTAAAGCGCATATATTTTTATGGATTATTTGTATATGCCCTCCCTCACAAACAGAATTAGACACAATTCCTGCAAGATGCTGCCAGCCACAGTTGCACTGCCCATTCATTCTCACTGTCTGAGCCATCAATCAAAGCCGTAAAATCAAAGCCGTAACAAAGCCGTAACGAGGGAAAAAAGAACCTAGCCCCCCGTCTCGTCCACTGCGTCATTTGTGCCGTGAGTGGATAACCCACGCAACAAATCATCCATTTAGGCGCTCTACTCGCATGCAGCATCTTTCCACAAGCTCCAATGCATTGTGAGCGCAGCAGCTTCACAACACGCATCGCCAGCTGGATCCCTCCGCCACAAACGAGCTCAACCTGCTTCTCACACATACCGGCTTGAAATAAGGGTTCGTGGTCATGGGATGTCAGAGCTGCGCCATCACACCGTTTCCTCTGGCCACAACTGCAACTGCGACCGCAGCGAATCTATTTCCACGCATTCACAATAAACCCCACTGCGCAACGGTCATTCTATGTCGTAAGCGCTCCACACACTGCCCATCATCTCGGCCATAACACAACTTGCGAGGTACTACTTCAGCTTAGAAAATACATCTGTAAGACCCAACTGCACGTCAACTGAAATGAAATGCTTGAAGAATCCACCAGCCTCACGTTGGGACTGTGCGTCCGCAAGATCACATCTTTGTCCTCTCCAACATGTGCCTCGTATCATTTGCAAACATGTTTCATTTGCGCATCAAACGTCAAACACGCCTCCTAAATAGCTACGCGCCTTGTTCCACACGCATCCGTCATGGTGAACAACGCAGTCCACCACTCACGAAGGCGTGCTGCACACCTACTGCCAACGTTTCCCAGTGCCCAAATGAACCAATCTCACCTCAATCAAAACTCCCCGAAACACCGCTGCCAGCGTTACAATCTGTTGGCAGCTGCCACTAAGCTCTTTCCACACAATGGTAC
>NW_013654249.1:0-1006 GCF_000499385.1 Eimeria necatrix
TACCCGATACGAAGAATACATCAATTAGGCTGCTCGCTAGATTAGCACAATAGAACTACCGCAAAAAGAGCAGTAACACCTCGCAGAATTCCAAGAAGACATCTTCGGCAAACTCTCAACAGCGATCCTTCCAAGAACTATTCTGAGTGATTGCATCTTCGACAGCGTACTTTCTAGTTCGCCATTTCGACTTCGCAGCAATAATATTGCAAAACGTGAGCTGAAAGACGTCGATATGTTTGCAGCCCCATTGTCCCGTTTTATTTCTCGCGTAAGAAGCCCGCGCCCACACATGCAGGCTGCACAGCAACAATGCAGCATACTTCGCTGGCTTACGTTCTGCTTCCTTGCAGCACAAACGTAAGTCAACAAGCCTTAGAGCCGGGAGCGCCAACGCATTGCATTCTCAGAACCAGAATAGAGGAAAGTAGCGCAGTGTCCCTGATTCTTGTGAGAAAAGAGCGTCTAGCCTTCATGCAACGCTTACGATGCCACACACTGGAATCCAGCCACCACTATGCATTTCGACAAGATGCAATTTTCAAGTGGTAGCGATTTGGTACCCGCGTGCCAGAATTAGTTCGAACGTTTATTTGTAACACCGCCAAAATGTGAGTTGATTGAGCATCGAAGCAAGGTGTAAGTTGGAATCTAGATAGCCCGTACTCGCTGATACCTCCCGCATGCTAGCATATATATATATATGAATATAGTATATATGGGCCAGATGTAAAGTACTCATACACAACTGCCTGCTCCCTGAAAGGCTGGTTACCTTTCAGTAGACTATTGGAGAATCATGGCACAGTGCGCATTAGCATCTTCGCAAAACGACAAGTGCCGCGGTGCATGGCATGTGATCTTGGCAGGCTAGCTAAAGTTTTCCATATTGGCGCGGAAGTCTCATCAAACGCAGGATATATGACCGCTAAAATACTTCATTATGCACATCAGAACTAATACCCAACATTGCATTCCGTATTGGATGCGTTCAATGCGTCTAGCA
>NW_013654250.1:0-1292 GCF_000499385.1 Eimeria necatrix
TCCACACCAGGAACTGCAACGCATCCCGCATCAGCCCCGCTTTTCAGCACAAATTTTCAAAGAGATGTCACGGTGGTAAACCTTCTGCCGCCGCAGGACTTTCGACGTTGTTTCATGGCTTTCAACCTTCAAGATCGACACGTTTGACGAAACATTTGTCATGTACTCTGGAAGATGCTTTCTATTGCTTAGGCAAAGGCACGTGATGAGCCACATACCATCTGTTCGGCATTCGCACAGGTTCATACTCACAATAGTGCCTCGCAGATTGTTAGCAGCTGGACACAATTTGATGCAATTCTTTTGAACTGGAGCTACGTGTTCAGTGATTGGGCTAGCAAACATAAACAATCCATGCCTTTCCTTCGCCGAAGGTGAAGTCATGCTGACCCTGTGATGGCTGCAACTCATTTAATTGTGTGCATTGAAAACAATGCACGTTATTTTCAACAGGTCTCTACCAGCTCAGCTGGCTTGCCTGAAGAAATACCTGTCCGACAAGCGGATAGTGAGATCTTTGGAAACGTTCCGTGGCAAATACAGTGCCACTTACGCATATGCCGACTCCGGGCAGGAAGCACGCACACGTGGCATTACGGATATGCTAACGCACTTGCAGCGTCACTGGAAACCCCAATAAAAGCTTCAAAGAACCTTGTTCGGCAATGCGTACGCGCGAAGAAGTAATTTTCGCCCCGCCATCCAGCGAGCCAACGTTACCTTCTGGCCCAGCAATCCCAACGCTGCGCATGTCAATGTTAAAACATTACTGAGCCACAAGCTAATTTAGCTGCTTGGTGCCATCACCTCTTTGTGGCGAATCACCAGATAAATGGCAGAAAACGATGGCACAAGAAAAAGAAGCCAAAAAAATAGCGTCCCTAGGATTGTGCTCTTCCTGATGTGTGCAGCTTCTTCTGCAACTGGATTCTTGTCAAATCCACATCGTTTTCCAGATAGAGCAAAACTCGATGTTTCCGCAAGTCTGGTTCACGTCTTGGCGAACCACAATCTTCCACAGTGCAATGCAAGTGTTTGATACGTGGACGCAAGCTCCGACAGATATTCCAGCTGACGCATTTCGAAACAACGTGTCTGTCAGTACAAACAAGATGGGAAAATCGAGGTGGCAGTACAGTCATCACGCACCATTCCCTTCATAAGTCGCGACTCCAGTAACTGACTTAAATATTATACGCTGCTGATGTTGGAGCTCCTCCACCAGCATTGCTGCGTGGATGCAAACATGGTTGAGCGTAACCGTTGAGCTTTAGAAGGGGATTATAGGAAAG
>NW_013654251.1:0-1265 GCF_000499385.1 Eimeria necatrix
GTTCAATGCACATGAAACAGCATATTGGGACGGCATTTCTAGTCTGCCTGTGACGAACACAGTGATGCTGGGTCTCGGGGCACCCGCCCTTTGTCGGCACTCTTGACATAGGTGTGGAATGGCTCCGTTGCGCATGCAGAAGGGAGTTTCTTGCTAAAATGTGCCGTGTTTTGCAGGGAGTAGGCATTGCTCTATGCGAAGGATCGAAATGTTCCTTGTGCAATATCTAGCCGTTGCTTTTTTAACGCGTTAGCTGTGAATATGTCTTAGTCTTCCGATGGCACTGATGATCACAGTTGCGCTCAAAAGCTTGTTTCGATTTGGATGCATATGTAGGCACTGAGTAGGCGACTGTGTTGAATAGGTGTGCCTTGTGGCTGCCTCCTGCGTGTGCAGACCTGATTAATGGTGTCTCATCTGAACGGTGCTGTCCTACGCTGGCTACCACTTCTTCTGTTGGAACCAATTCTTTTGCAGCAGAGAAACATACACAATAAATGATAATTCCGAGTTGGGATGGAATCGAGGCAAGATAACAGCACTGAGTTGTTAACACTACCTTTTATCCTATGAGATATAGTTTTCGTTAAGCTCTTAATTCCTGTGCTGTAAAAAGTACTTTGCAACCAGCCAACTGCTGTTTATTCATCGTGTTCATGCATAGTATGATGTGCTTCTTGTCACAGTTTCGTGCAATGCAACGCTCGATCACTTGGTACTTTGATGTACGTTGTGGCATTTGTAGGCAGATTGCCTGTGCCAAGAAGATAAACGTTATCAGCTGGACTATGCTGCATTTTTGTGCCATAGCCTGTATGTATAGCTGAGTCACTTACGACCTGCTTGCAAAGCAAAACAGGAGCCCAGGGCTGCAATCACATCGGTTTTTCAGTCTTGCTTCAATAGCGTAACTTCTCTTTAGTCGAAACCACATGCTTGAAGGCATCTGTCCAATGCTCCAGGGGCTGAAAACAGTGGTTAGACATTTCGCTGTTCTCAGGTTTCTATCCATATTTCCTTCGAACCTTCCGACGTAGGTATAATTTGTCTGAAGAGGGGCTGGTATTTCAGCTGCCTAACAAGTACTCTTGTGCAGTGTTGAATACTACTTTTATCTGCAGTTTGGATAATATTGCGTTTTAGATGACAGTGGGCGCTGTGGAGACACTTGTTTGAGGTGCATGCGTTCTTCGCCGTCTCATTTACTCTTTTGCGCACAGCATGCACTACAGCAAGTACGACGTACAATATTAGATATGAGCGCT
>NW_013654252.1:0-1048 GCF_000499385.1 Eimeria necatrix
CGTAATCTACTTCCGTTGTACAGGGCTACAAAGGAAACGTTGTCTTGATTGTCGTACAATTTTCCAGCTTCCGTCTTTGACGGTGGCAGTCCAGTGAAGCTTTTGTAGGCTGCCTTCCAGTAATCGACAGTTTCGGTGCAGTTTGGTTGAGCGGCAGTAAGGGCCTTGAAAGCATACGTTCCATCTTTGAAAGGCTGTGCAGCCGCTTGGGAATTATATGCTTCGGGTTGCGTCTGAGAAAAGGAAGCAAGAAATGAAAAACAGCGCGAATACACGCGATGAAGCTAATGCAAACAAGTTCACATAATGCTCAGCGACTTACAGGTACCAAATATTCACAAAGATCTTTCCAGTCGCCATTAGTAAGTTCCTCAGATCCAGGATCAGATATTTGGTCTCCGGGGTCTGTTGCCTTAATGAAGTTGGCTAATCCAGCTGCCTCACGGGCGTTGTTGACTTCGTCAAGACACTCGACAGAGCTACCTGCAACCAATGACTCCGAAGACCCCCATTCTTTTCTGTATGTTTTACATTACACTTTTGCGTACGGGATTAAGCACGTTTTCAAGTGCACAAGCAAAATTGTTGGAGCTGACGCTCGGCCCCAGCTGTGGGCCGCAACAAAGTCAAATTCAAGCAGAAACCCGGCGAAGCAGCCCAGATTAAGGGCTTACCAAGCTTTGCTGTATACTTTACGGTAGTTACTGCAGCTGCTTGTGAGCTCTTCTCGCTTAACCACAGCAGCGAAACGCTGAGGAAAGTCGCCAAGTGCACACGGAACATCTCTGCTGACTGGTCCACTATATGAAGAAATTGTTACACGAAGAAACAAGATGCATGAAAAGTAAAAGGTACAATATTACAGCCGACAGATGAAGGAGACGGTTCTCTTGCCCATGTGTGGCGTCGGAGAAGGTCGGTGAGGTAGTAACTGCGGACGCTCACACAAGACTACATGTGTAGTGCACAGACACTACAATGGGGCTGGTTAGTGCTCTAGAGAGGATAGCTAGACAGCGACCTACGAGGGGTCGCAAGACTGGAGGGA
>NW_013654253.1:0-1763 GCF_000499385.1 Eimeria necatrix
TGTTCATGGAGCGCTTCCAGGTGCCAAGAAACACGTAAAACCTAACAAGCAGATTGCCGCAGTATGAAGCAACCGTGAACACGAAACAATGCGCCACCATGAGTATCAAAGCCTGCGAAAAACACAACACGACAAGGAACAGCATGGCAAGGCTCTCGGCGCAAGCGAAGCAGCCCACGATGTGAGCTAGTAACGTGTGGACCGCGGAACATCGGCCGCAATTACTGCGACGAGAAACCAAGAACAGCAATGCGGGCTTTTGACGCACGTCCTGGGTTCACCAAAGCGCATGACAGGAGACACTGAACGGATACAACATGCGTACAACACGGGCTGGTGCGCCGACGCCCACCGACGAATTCAAGCAGTGGTGTTTGTCACGATGCAGGCTGGGTACCTCGGAAAGCAACTAAAAGGGATGCACGAAACGACCAAGTTGCCCCAGATTTCTCAGTGCCCTGCATTTGCTTCCACTGATTGGAGTCTTTGTCGTTCCGCTGGGCATAGCTCTGAGCACCTGCTTCATTGTTTGCAGCGCCAAAGAAAGCTTCGGCGTTATTTCGCAGTGCTGCTTCCGACACGAGACACTGCCAAGCTACGTCAAGAGAGCAAGACGTCTGTTTCCTGCATTCCGTAAAAGCGTGTTTCGTCGAGTGAAAAGGGAGACACTTTTTCCTTGAAAGCGACGACACGTCGGACGTGGGCGTAGTCTGCATACGTTACTGCACGTTTCCAGCACACAGCAACGTCGACAGTTGCGCACGAAGAAAGCGTGGATCCACGCAACACGTACAGGCCGTAAATATGCGTGACTGAGCGCTTCTTGGCAACGTTGTGGCGGCACTGAATTTCCGTCTATCCAACTGCCTAGTCATGCACTGAAGACCAAAAATGCGCGTCGACCGAAAAAGGTGAGCCGCTTTGTTCTCAGCGCTTCCTGTTGAGCTACATAAAAACAAAACACTTCGCACCTAACGCACAAGAAAGCAACACTCGAACATATGAATACAAACTAGGCCATGGCTGCGCACCACGTGAGCTCCGCGTATTCACGCTCGGCAAATAGCGTAGTCGAGTTGTCAAGCGTCAACAAGCCATTTCATATCTGTGCCGAGCTAGTATCGGCGAGGCATACGCGGAGAACCTGCGAAAGCAAACTCCAAAGACTGCAATTGTCCGTGAAATCCGAGTTCCCGGATCTATGAGAATATCATTTGGCTCCTACCAAGAAGCGAAATGCGTTTCGGGACTACTGAGTTTTAGCGCTACTTCGTGGCTCGGAGCGCCCTTGCTAGCCGAGATATATGCCATGCGAAGAGTTCAAGATGGCGAATGAGATGCAAATAGATGATTTGCCGCGGCGTCGCGAACTACTGCATTGGCGCGCACAAGTGTTATTCAAGAGTATTAGCCGTCGGTATTTTCATGAAATTTGACGACGCGGTTACAGACGTTGCCAAATTGGGCTTTGTGTGTCTCGCATGGGCTACTAACATGTTCATGGAGCGTTTCCAGTTGCCAAGAAACATGTAAAACCTAACAAGCAGATCGTCGCAGTGTGAAGCAACCGCGAACACGAAGCAATGCGCCACCATGAGTATAAAAGCCCGCGATAAACAGAACACGACAAGGAACAGCATGACAAGGCTCTCGGCGCAAGCGAAGCAGCCCACAATGTGAGCTAGTAACGTGCGGACTGCGGAACATCGGCCGCAATCACTGCGACGAGAAACCACGAACAGCAAGGCGGGCTTTTCACGCAC
>NW_013654254.1:0-1068 GCF_000499385.1 Eimeria necatrix
CAAACCGGTTGGGGTTTGGGGTTTGGGGTTGGGGTTTGGGGTTTGGGGTTTGGGGTTTAGGGTTTAGGGTTTAGGGTTTAGGGTTTGGGGTTTGGGGTTTGGGTTCAGGCGACGGAAGAAGTTTGAGCCTCTTAACTTGGCCAAGGTCCGCCGCTTCCTCGAACAAGGCAGGCTTGACGCCAGGTCAGCCAACCAAAACCCTTTTTTAGGGTTTAGGGTTTAGGGTTTAGGGTTTAGCTGCAGGGACGTGTAGCTGCCCCAGAGTCAACTCGGAAAGCCCATACGGCGGCCTTGAGCGTGACAGACTGCTGCTGCTGCTGCTGCTGCTGCTGCTGCTGCTGCTGCTGTTGCTGCTGCTGCTGCTGGTTTAGGGTTTAGGGTTTAGGGTTTAGGGTTTAGGGTTTGTGGTTTAGGTACCCGATAACGCAGCGGCACCTCCATGACTCTGGCTGCGTCCGCGTCCGCAATGGAGTCCATTTATTCAATGTTGTAAGACAGTCTCTAGCTATCTAGCTAGCTAGCTAGCTAGCCAGCTAGCTAGCTAGCTAGCTAGCCAGCTAGCTAGCTAGCCAGCTAGGTAGCTAGCTGGTTATATAAATAGATAGATGGAAAGACGGTGGCCGCAATTGGGAAAGCTAGCCAACGGCAAGCTAGCTATGCAGCTAGCTAGCTAGCTGGCTAGCGAGCTAGCTAGCAGCTAGCTAGCTAGCTGCTAGCTAGCTAGCGCTAGCTAGCTATGAAGGTGGCTAACTGGCTGTCCGTAGCTAGCTAGCGCTTTGGAGTTGTTTGGCTCTCCCTGTAAGACCAGCTAGTTGGCCAGCTAGCTGGCTAGCTAGCCAGCTGTTTGGCTAGCTAGCTAGCTGGCTAGCTAGCCAGCTGTTTGGCTAGCTAGCTAGCTGGCTAGCTAGCCAGCGGGTTGGCTAGCTAGCTGGCCAGTTGCCTAGCTAGCAGCAGCTGCAGCTAGCTCTCCCCATCACAAAGCTGCTGCTCACTGCTGCTGCTGCTGCTGCTGCTGCTGTTGCTGCTGCTGCTGCTGCTGCTGCTGCTGCCTGCCGGCTTCTCCCGCCT
>NW_013654255.1:0-1348 GCF_000499385.1 Eimeria necatrix
GTCACATTGTGCTTGATACGATCCGGGCAGAGGCATTTGAAATTATAGTTTTCTGTCATTTCTATATGTACTAAGAGGAATATTTGTGCCGAGTGGTAGCGCTAATTGAGCAAATGAAATGTTGACATCTTTGCCTGCAGTCAATTGTTAACACGCATTAAGGCTACATTCGGCGGAGCCCATTTGCAAGCATCAAGAACTTACTCAACCTCGTGAAGCATGTTTCATGGGTCATTTCGTGTTTCCGCAATTGTTATATAGGAGCTAGCCGGATATCGACACGATCGTGCAGTGCACGCATATTTGTTTGACCCTCACGTTTCCAGGGGGTAAGGCCCAATAAAAGAGAAATGCCGGGATGTAATGGGTGCCAGCGTCCTGCATTATTCCTTGATATTGAAGAGTGCTTGAATCCCTCTAATATTCGTATTCTACGGGAAATAACATCTGGCCTGAATATTAACAGCTTGGGTTACACAATATCCTATGGTGTAAAGATGAACATTTCTTTTAAGTATGGTGTTTCTGTGCTCTGCGGAACTGCGCGGAATAGGTCTAGTGTAGCCTTGAAGAGTACGACGGTAATGCACACCAAAAACCACGGATGTCCACGGCGGCAGTCTCCTGGCCTAACGTGATTCTTGCTGTGCACCTGTAAGCAGCTCTGAAACGTCTTTGTTGCGAACAACGTCGCTTTATTTTTGTGCAGCCCGTGAGTGCATGCAGTTCGATGCTCCCCTGCAGAGCAATACACTGTGTCTTCGCTATGGATGTCCTGGGTTGTACAATTATGCTTTGGATCGAACTCAAATGTTTTCCACACAGATAGAAGCTCCCATTCCATAGACCGTATAGCTTGTACTAATGGCATTATTGGTTTTTAACGTAAGAAAAGCGTTACATGTTTTCGTGCTCTCCGGCACATGGGTGTGGGTGCGAAACCCATTGTTTCATACATCACGTATCCCCCTTTGGCGTTGTAAAAAAAGCATCTTTGGCTGGGATGTTGTCCATCTCCGATCTCCACATTTGGGGCATCCCGCCTTGGGAAGTATGTATGGCTGTTTAAGTTGTCCACGTACTCATGTGGCATGCAGATTGTATGTGAAAACAATCACTTGCATCTATCGCCAAGATATTAAATCTAATGTGTTGACGTGGAATGCAGCCCGTAGGTGATGGCAAGCTATGATAACCGGAAAGGCTTTCTGGTTCCACAATTGCATATTCCTGATTGTTGAGGCTGTAAAATTTTCGACTTCCCCTAAACATGTTGGTTGATTGTTTGCTGAAGAATGGCGCATTAAACGGTGTTTATTTATCGGTTCGGGTTCACTGCTATTTGCAA
>NW_013654256.1:0-1050 GCF_000499385.1 Eimeria necatrix
CCGTGGGCGTCCAGGTTTGCTGCTGCGGGCTGCTGCTGCTGCTGCTGCTGCTGCTGCTGCGGGGCTGCGACGGGGCTGAGCGGGGGCCCCCCGGGCGCGACGGGGGTGATGGTGATGGGGGCGGGTCGGGGCCCCGCGAGGATGAGGGGGGGCCCCCTGGGGGGCCCCCCGAAGGGCGCCATGGGGAAGAAGGGCGCAGGGTACCCGAGGACGGGGGGCCCCCCTGGGGGCCCCCCTGGGGAGGGCAGCAGTATCCTGGGTCTGGGGACTCCGGGCGCGGGGGCGGCGAGGATGGGGGGCCCCCCGGGGATGAGGGGGGGCCCCCCCGGGGCCTGCGCGGGGGCCCCAGCCACGGCGGGGGCCCCCGGGGGCCCCCCGGGGCCCCCCGGGGGCCCCCGGGGGCCCCCCGGCCTGTGCTCTTCGCTGTGACAGAAGGTGCAGGAGAGACTGTCCTTGGGACAAGTGCCGAGGAGGAATAAAGAACAAGGTCTGCAGACTTTTCTCTTGTGCAAAACCACGGAAAAGTGTCTCTCTTTGTCTCCTTTGTCCCCGTGGCTGGGGTGGTGGCAGTAGCTGCAGGAGGCCCCCGGGCAGCCCTGCTCGCCGCTGTGGGTGGGGGCGCAGGGCAGGCAGCGCTGCTGCTGGTGCAGCAGCACGAGGAAGTGCAGCGGCGAGTTTTGCTGCTCGTGCTGCGGGTCGTGGCAGCAGCAGCAAAACTCTCCGGCCCCACACCCTGCTGCAGCAGCAAAGTGCGCCACGCACGGCTCGCAGTTCCCTGCTAAGTGCTGCTCCGCCACCTGCCGCCGGATCGCCTCCGCTTCCTTCCGCATCTGCTCCCGCTGCAGCAGCAACGCAGCAGCAGCAGCAGCAGCAAACCGCTGCAGCAACGCCAACGCTCCCACACCCACCAGCACCAGCAGCAGCAGCAGCAACTCCCCCTCTCCCCGCCCAAAACCACAAGCCCCCCAACCCTCCCCAGCAGCAGCAGCAGCAGCAGCAGTAACTCCCCCCCCAACCCTCCCCAGCAGCAGCAGCAGCAGCAGCAGCAGC
>NW_013654257.1:0-1685 GCF_000499385.1 Eimeria necatrix
ATAGACATTTTGGAGCCGATCGGATAATGAAAGCCTGTCCTGGCGATACCTGTAGCACAGCGAAGCGGTATTGTATCGAGAGTAAAAATTATTCGCCGCAGCGCTGGCGTGATGCACAAGTCTTCGCCGCAGTGCGACCATGGTACTGCGAGCTGGAAAGCCCAGGAACCGTATGTCGAGCAAACGCGAAGCTGTGGTTTTGACAGTTTGTGACAATATGACAAGCTCAGGTACAAATAAAGATGTAAATGCATGTGAAGCCGGCACTGGTTGCTGTCCAGTAAAGCCGACTCTCCACTGTAGATGCATGGTTTACAAATCGGCTCAATGTTCGTTTCGAGACTCGCTAATGCGCATTTCATGGTAAGGACTGATGGACTGGTCAGGGAAAGTAAGATCACATTATTCTGGCTGTCAAACTGATACATCCACAGAAACGGGCCATCATGCAAGTCCATAAAGGCGATCTGCGTGTGGAAGAAACCAGATGTGCAAGCCTGCTGACGAGAAAAAGACTCAGATTTTACAGGTTCGTAGAGTCCTGGGAGTTTTCTGATGTACTGAAGCGATCCTCAACGAATGCGCTAGAAGCTGTATGATGGTAAAAACATATCAAGTATGGATCATGAGATAAGTGCCACCAACCAACTATCAGACGAGAGAAGCGGTACCCTGATGTGTCCCGAGGGGAATGGAAAGTCACATTATTCAATGGCAGACGTATTGCTAACGTTGCAGCCTTCTCAGTAGCCAGCTAAGGCAAATGCAGAGCATGGGATTTTGAGAAGACGATGCAGCGTTTTAGACCTTGATACACCATTCATCCCGAGCTTGTCCGACGGAACACTCAAAATGCCTGCCCAAAGCGACGCTTTGGAATACAAGGAAACGCCTTCAGTCATTGTCTTGAAGGTATCATCACGCAAACGCACAGAAGAGAACAAAGAGGGAAACGTACCTTCTCGTAAAACCTTCCCAGGAGGTAAACTCAATTTCGCGATTCTCAGCGCGTATGGCTATACCTCTTTTGACGCACACTTAAGGGTTGGTGCAACGGAGTGCTGGAACACTGTTCTTCTGGGGTTCATTCAGGCTGGAGAAATGCAGCAAGTCTTCTGACTGGCCAAGGCACAATGATCATGCCAAGATGCTTCTTAAGTTGGCGGAGCCCACAACATCCCTCCAAATTAGTGGGCCAATCTCAAGGGATTAAAACAGTGGGAGCATATAATCGCGCCTGTGTTTGTATTAGAACAAAATGCTCGTCACAACGCTTCTCGTGTCTGGATGTTGAGAGCCTCTCACATTTGTTGGCAATTGTGTCGTTCAGTGCTATACACTCAAAGTGCTGACTTCATTGGTAGCACAAAGTGCAATTTTGCGCTCAGCATTTCTCGGTGTCATCACCTGGGTGCGTCGCATTGGAGGCTAAGTTCGAATTTCCTCGAAATAGACATTTTGGAGCCGATCGGATAATGAAAGCCTGTCCTGGCGATACCTGTAGCACAGCGGAGCGGTATTGTATCGAGAGTAAAAATTATTCGCCGCAGCGCTGGCGTGATGCACAAGTCTTCGCCGCAGTGCGGGCATGGTACTGCGGGCTGGAAAGCCTAGGAACCGCGTGTCATGCAAACGCGAAGCTGTGGTTTTGACAGTTTGTGACAATATGACTAGCTCGGGTACAA
>NW_013654258.1:0-1159 GCF_000499385.1 Eimeria necatrix
GGCGTGAACTGCAGCCCATAATGTCTGAGTTAAAAAGGCGATCGAACCGGTGCTTAGCATTGACCTAACAACGCCTTAAGTTTGCGTCGTGTACTAACATCCTGTCCAGTGATAAAGGGAATCCCCTGAGGAGTGCGACCGGTGGACCTTCAACTTAGAGCAATGCATGGCTTCACGGAGCACACCTGGCACCTGTGTTGGTGAGATCTTCGCCCAAATGATAACATGTACACTGTATTGACCCACTACGTGCAAGATGAGAGCCTTGCCTGGGATAATCGTAGCTCTTTTGCCCCAACCCTGTTTCCTTTAATACACCTTTTGCTGCGCAGTTGTCACAATATCCATGTTTACTAGCGTGAGAGCAACATTGTATATTATCACTGGATATACAGTGAGCAAGTCTATTCAGAACAAACGCCCACTCGTGTGACCTACGCCCTGCAGTCGAGAAACCTTGAGAAGAGCTAGCGACCCGCGTTCCACTCAAGAAGTGCAGACACTCACCAAACACAGGTTCGACAGTGCTGATTTACATGGGATTCTCAGGAAAGCCGCGGTTCTATATAGGAGAGAAAAACCCGGGATTCGCCCGCTAGAGTAGTGAATTGGGGGGATTATTTAAATTCAATTTTTATTAAAAATCCCCTTAAACTTGGAACAGCCTACATCATATGCTAAGGCTTTAAAAAGTATTCAAGATGAAAAGTTAAAAGTAAATTGAAAAGATTTAATTCTCAAATTGAAACATTCGGTCAATAATTGAATTTTCGGCATATTTGACTTACGAGCTGTACTCGCAACCAGCTTCACTCGTAGCAAATCATTGCACTGCGAAACGAAGATTGCACCAAACCAGTTTGCTTTGGGTTCTTTTGTGTCCTAAAGAACCTTTCACATGCTTGCTTCTGCCGCTCTCCTACTGTAAACGGATTAGTGAAAGAAATAAGCTGCCTTATTTGGCCTGCCTTGTTTGGGCATGCGTACGACTGGACCCCCAATGGCAAGCATCTGGTAATGTGTTCTGTATCGATCCGGCGCAGAATTATCCGACGCTCACAAGCTATATCGCTTCAGAGTCTTAGGCATACCACTCTATAATTATATTGCGCCAGCCCATTAATAGAATATGCGTTCTCACGCCATTCAAGCTGTTCTG
>NW_013654260.1:0-2165 GCF_000499385.1 Eimeria necatrix
CTTTCATTCAGTGCTTCAATGACGTATCCTAAGCAGTTGCTGCTGAACATTGCAGGATATCTTTGCACACTCATGCACCGTAATTGGCAGTGCTCAGCATAGAACTAGGGCAGCACCGCAAAAGGAATATATTGCCATACTGCCATACAATACAGGTGCGCAAGACTGAATATTGCAAGATATCTTTGCATACGCATGCCGGCGTAATTGGCACTGCTCAGCATACAACTAAGACGGCACCGCAAAAGAAATACATCAACATACTGCAATAAAATACAGGTGCGCAAGAGAGCGTCTGACGCAGCTATGCAGGTCAGTATAGCCAAAGGCGTTGCAGCGCTTGCCACTAAGCTGAGCCTCCAGATTCCTTCTGCAAAGGCAATGGCTACGCAGCCGATGAGGAAAAGTCCTTTCCGTACGCGGACCACGCCGTTTGCCATGGGTTGCAGGCACCGTAATAGCAGTATATGGCACCACAGCTTCAGAGGCCCTATACAAGTAGAGCAGTCATATATCCCTACTAGATACGCAATTTCGCACTTGGCGGCAAGAAGGGGACTGTG
The DNA here is from genome assembly GCF_000499385.1 of Eimeria necatrix. NCBI lineage: Eukaryota > Apicomplexa > Conoidasida > Eucoccidiorida > Eimeriidae > Eimeria > Eimeria necatrix. The sequence continues at coordinate 564 of NW_013654260.1, forward strand.
TGATGAAGAGAACTGGCATTGCATTTTGGGCTCTAAAATCGTCACAGAAAAACGCAAGAACAAGACTGCCACAATATCCATCCCTGAGCTGCCGTCCCGGCCGCTCACGCACCCTGTCCTGTACATCGCCATTGCCTCTCAATCTCACTTGGATAACTCGCTTTTTTTTTTTCTGTTAGCCTGTCCTCGAAATACGATGACGTCATATTATATTAAACCACACGGGCGATAATGGCCTTCTCACGCCTTAAACTGGCACTGCCTGCAAGACCCGAATTCTATGAACTCAAAAATGAATCTTAACATCCAAGACGCACGTAAGTCCTGCAATGTTCACTCTATTAAGCTTCTTAGCGCGGCGGAATCACATGGACGCCGTTCCGTCTCCGTGAATCAACTGCTATATGACGCAAGGCACAATCGCGCACCGATGACCCACCTTTTGCACCTCCCCTGCACTACTGTGCACTACCACTGCAGCAGCAAAACGTCCACATACTTCCAACCGCTATGAATGCGCGAAACAGAGGCTGCTGCATCATCGTGTGCAGAAGCCTGCCAAAACATGTCGCAGCGCAGCGTTTATTTCTGGCTAGACGAGCTCGCATATGCCGGCATTTCAGACAGCAGGAAACATACGGAAGTGCTTTGAAGAGATCCTTTCAATCCTCGCCACGTGTTGTGCACTTGGAATAGGCGCCCGAACAGCAATGCGTCTTGGCATCATCAGACGCAGCATGCAGCTATGAACAACTGCGCCAGGCATGGTCAATAGAATTGCGCAAGTGCGTGGCACTATAACTAGTGGCTCGATTCCAAAGCTGGGAAATACTCCACCACAATATAAGAGACTTGAATGCGCTGCGGAATATTCGAAAAGCACACTTTCTGATTGCACGCGTACCTCTTTCAGAACGTTCAGGCACGTAACGCTCCGCACGGATTCACAAAGCCTGCAAGAACGTAGCTATTCTGCGGGATAATTGGTGTATCTAAAGCGTATTTGAAACGCCACCCATGTGCCGCAGTAATGCTGCTTGAGTCCGCCAATGAGAGTGCAGTTCGTCCGGACTGCGACACAACGACGTTGCATTCAGTGCCTCAATGACGTATCTGAAACAGCTGCTGCTGAACATTCCAAGATGTCTTTGAGCATGCACGGCGAGGTGTATTGTCACTGCCCAGCACAGTTCTACGATGGCGCGCCAAAACCAAAGCATTAACATACTGCCATACAATACAGGTGCCCAAAACAACGTCTGACGTCGCTAGGCGCATCAATCTGGGCAAAGGCGTTGCAGCGCTTGTCTCCAAGCTGAGCCTCCGGATTCCTTCCGCAAGGCCAATCGCCACGCACACGATACTCTGTCAAATGCGTCTCTCTCACGCGCACACCAGGCCGCTTGCTACGGGTTGCAGGCACCGTAATAGCAATATGGCACCATGACTGTAGAGGCCCTATACAAGGAGAGGAGTCCTTTATCCCCCAATAAATTGGCAATCTTTGCATATAGCGGCAAGACGGGCACTATCTGATGAAGAGAACTGGCATTGCTTTTTTGGCTCTAAAATCGTCCCAGGAGAACGCAAGAACAAGAACAA
>NW_013654261.1:0-28900 GCF_000499385.1 Eimeria necatrix
CACTGTGTTCTGTCCTTTCTTGCCACAATATAGTTGTGCCAGTGTGCATGCATGACGAGCCAGGCTGCCAGTTGCTATGGCTAATTACTTGTGCCCAGGTGCATAAATACAAACCTCATTACATGTCTAACAGTGTGCTCGTCCCCGGATGCAAGCAGCAGCCCCTGGCTTTCTCTGTTTATCAAAAAGAGATTCAGGTGCGTGTAGCTCATTGTGCGCTAAGCAGCAGCATTTCTCATGTGCCAAGACGTTTACACGTGTATGAAAAATCGTGTCCACGTTTACTTCAGACTTCTTTCTAGTTTTTAATGTGCTCGTGCATCCTGAAAACTCCACATCTTCTCTAACGACAATTTTACTTCCATTTGGATAGCTACGTCTCAATTCATATGGATGCACGCTTCGGCGCATCCACACGCCTATGCATATATAAGCATATACGTCAGCACATCTCACAGAATATGTACTTTGTCTTCATAGAGATGAGTGTTTTTACTCCTTTACTGGGGAACATGTGATATCTGGTCGTTTGTCCCCAGAACTTAGCTACCCGCCTGCGTCCTTCTCTGTGAAGACTAATATTCAGTTGAATGTATATGTGCTCCCGAGTGCATACAGTGACGCATGTGTTGACGAAGTAGATATATACAGGAATACGAAAAAATGTAAATTCGAAGTTAGAAACGCGTAGGAAAATCTCCCCACGCGCACCTTTCGGAGTCCGGGGTTTGATATGAACTTGCGTGAAAACACCAATATATCGAGCGATACTTCTTGTCTATGTATAACTTATTTTGGCTCCTGGCCTTGCTCACTCCGCTAAAACCTGCATTTTTAGTTCGGCAATTGTGGAACTGCTTACTCGGACCGCCATTTCGTCGGTCACGCGAGAGGCTTGTGCTCGTGAGGCTTCCAGGCAGCGTATTTTCTCGACGTAAAAAGGAATATACTTTTTCGGGGGAAACATAGCCCTGTTTTTCGCGAAGTGTCGGCAGGAAACAGTACGAGCAGGCAGGACCACTGGTTACGTTACAGAAAAAACGCCAGTGGTTAGGCTGTAAACACAACTGAGCAGACGGACTGAGTGGGGGGTAAAAAGGCCTTTATGTGCATTGCAATGAAAACTTAACAAAACGCTACACCAGAACTCAGAAAAAGCCTAAGTCTAGTGAACGATGCCTTGTCCACCGGTCGTGGCTTGCGCCACCATCCAATGTTTGCTCCTGACTGCGAAGCCGCGGTCCCACTAACTTCCTTCATCGCAGCAGCGAGTCGAACATCAGAACACTGGCTCTGCTACATTCTAAAAAATACCTGAACTGTAAATACCTCACCATCTAGCGATAACTCTGGCTCGAAACGATTGCTAGTGAGGTTTGTCATTCTCGCTGCTGTGGAGAGTGGGGCCCCACCGGTGCGGGCGATCACGCGGTTAGTGGCTGGGGCTTCAACTTAGGCCTTGAAAGACTGTGAAGCGCATATATGCAAAATACGTACAATCCAAAAAGCACTTTAGTTAAAGGCTCCGCAGGAAGCGCCATTTCTCTGTACGCTTATTACGGCGTACCCAAAGCGCTCGTGCAGTGGCTATGAGGTCACCCTGTCAAGTCTCTGCATGCCGGATTGCCCTCACAGGCTCCCCTTTACTAGCTTTGCTTCTTTTTCAACTAATTTTTTACATGCAAATATTTCTCGCTGGCATCAAATTCACGTTTCTGGCTGACAGCACCGCTGCAAGTGCTGTTACCTTTGTGGCATCATAGCACATGAAGCTTTTGAGAGCACCCGTGTAGTAGCCGAACTTTTAGCCTTTGCACTCTCATACATCCTTTTTGATTCACTCGTTCTGTAAGCCGTTCAAGTCGTTCTCAAGTATAGTCAGCACTCACGACCTCGGTAAGGCACAAGGAAGCCCCAATGTTGAGCAGTGCTCGCAGCCCGATTCCGACTTTTCAAATCATTGATGCCATACTTACCATGCATCACTGTGATATGCGTACACCTTAGCCAGCAATGACTCCCCAAGAAGAGAAGGAAGTTTCTGACGCCTCATCGGACACCGGCTCAGATCTGTCTGAAGAAGAAGAGACAAAGGAGTCCGAAGACCAAGTGCCTCTTGAGCAATTTGCCACCGATGAGAAGTTTGCAACAACTTTGGAGCTTCTTCAGCTGCCGCCAGCCGAAAGAAGCCGAGAAAATGTAGGGATAATGCACAAGCCGTAACCACCCAAGCACAGGAACTCTCAATCTGACAGCCAAACCGTAAACGCGCAACCACTGCTTGATCCCCTCACTCCCATTCTACTGCCACCACAGCAACCACGGTCATATGCTGTCAGGCTTAAGGAAGTGTGCAGCCCGTGATTTGAGAGCAGTGCGTGAACGAATTCCCTACGCATTGTGGCTCCAGAAGCTGTCTTCTAGGCTCAGCTCTATGAACTAGTTTAGACCCCGGCCAACGTTCCGCTGCTTGTGCTGCTTGTTGGAGCATTGACTGTTTGAGCATTTATGCTTGAGCAACTTCTTTAGCCACTAAAGCTTGTTCTTCGTAGTCACGGATGCGATAAAAAACCTGTTTCGGGCAGCGTTGATTACCTAGGTTGTTTTCGTTCAACGTCTTCTTCGTATCCAGGTGGAGTGTATCTTTTCGCTGGTAAAAGACAATAAGTTTTTTGCAGAGCTAGACGCTGAAATGTCTCTGGAGCTTTGTCGTCATATGACATACACCACCAAGAAAAAAGACAGAGTTGTGTTTTACAAAGGCGATCCAGGTGATTTTGCCGCGGCCATTTGCCAGCCCCTTCGTCACTTTGCGCATACTCATTAGGCTTTTGGAATTTTGCTGCTGCCCAGGAGACATGCAGCAAAATTTCAGTGCAACAGATCGAAAGTATTCGAGCTGCTCGTCCTCTTGAAACCTCTCTGCTGGGCTGCTAGTGGCGCAGTACACCACTGCGCATGAGCCTGTTTTCAGCGGACAACTGGTACCTGATCCTCGCTGGCAACGCAGGGGTATATATTGAAGAGCTCAAGGATCCTCCAGAGGGAGACGGCGGCGAGCAAGGCGACAGCTCTGCAAACCAGGGCCGCGGTAAATGCTTTTGCGCTGTTACATCGTTCGAGAGCCAAAAACGTGTAGAAGATGGTTTCTAGAGTTACCCGTGGGTGTGGATTGTTATTGCCTGACACAGTCTACCTATAAGAGTGAAATAAACACAGTTTACCTGCAACCACGGAGTAAACACATGAAGTGAAATGGCTCACTTGTACGCATGACTAGAGAAAAATCCGGCTGCAATTTCGCTTCTGCCGATGGCAGTCAGCGTGCACAGGAAAACAGTTTTACCGCAGATACCAAAAGAAAAAGCGTCAGTATACGAAGCTTTTGAAACGAGAGACAAGGGCGTTTGCATGTGCTTTCAGCAGTAACAGAATCATCAAAGGAGAGACGTGTTGATATGAACAGTTGTGTGGCAGACCTCGGGGAAGGCCATTCCTTTGGCGAGCTAGGCAAGTACACCAACAGCTGCACCAAGTCCGCTATGTCACTCCCTACTTACAAAAACAAAATGATACCACTAAACATAGCCCGTACAAAACGAAGCAAGCGAGCTGCTCTTCAAATAAACTTGTGTCCCACTTGGAGCAAAATGCACCATAGCGAATTGTGAAGACTGGAGAGGACTGAAATGGCTACATCCTATTCACTGAATCATCAATTTCTTCCGAGGTTTGTCCTGCCCAGCACATTCAGCTGGTGCTTTGCGAAGGCGTTTATCGATGGTACAACTTCTGCAGGTCTGATCCGCAATGACGTTCGGTCAGCGGCGCTAATAGCACACAGCGACTGTCTTTTTCTAACACTGGATAAAAAGTCGTTTCAACACTGTCTTGGCAACTTTCTTAGGCAGAAGACAGATGACAAGGTGAGAAGACCACTCTGTTGTACTAAAAAGATCACATGCCACACTGTATGCCTTGCATTAGCGCACTGGTGTGTTGAGCTACTTTTTCTTTTATGTAATTTCCTACTTCAAAACTTCTCCGGTTTGTCACTGGACGCTTGTACCTAATTGGCCTTGCTGTGAAGCGAGTCAGCGTCGCAAAGTCTTGCGGCTTCCAACCGGTAGAACGGAGTTGCATTGTTTGGATAATGGAGGGGACAATTTCATATTCAGATTTGCTGGCAGACTGATGATGGCTCCATTACACGTTTCTTTGACACGATCCATAATAACAACGTATACCTTCAGCATAAGGAGCCATTCTGAAATATGTTTCCACAGGTACAAACACTCAGACAGGTTCTGCCAGGTGCCAGAGATTTGCGCAAGCTTGTTGTGGAGCAACTCACATACTTTTTTAAAGAAGCAACGTTACAGAAAGACATGCCTTTGAGTACGGAGGGCAACAAAGAGGACACTTTGTATCTTATTGTGAAGGGTGCGTTGTTTCTTCTCTTTTGTCACAAAAAGCCTTTTTGTTTCGAGACAGCACCGAACGGCACATTCCTTAAAAGTGATGACCAGCAAAACAAAACGTTTCTTTACAAAGTACGCTAGCGATTGCATGGCTACCTAGCTTCAGCTGGACTGTCCTATTGGACGTATCATGGTGCAGGCGAGTGTGTACTCCGGACACGACGGCGGTACGCAATCGCCACTGAAGCCAGCGGCAATATTGACAGACTGTTCAAGCAGAGCAAAGGAGAGCTTAATCTTCATATGAGCAGTGTGAAGTGCAGTTCGCTGCAGAGACTTAGAAAATGCGACAACCGAGCAGTTTCGTGCATGAGGAATATTGTCAGCCTCCGTATTGCGAAGCCGCGATGTTTTTTCCTTTGCTGGTGGCTCTGCGCAAACGCATTCATGCTTGCTCTCCTCTGACGGTGCAGAAGATACGTCGGCGATTTCCATTCGCTGTGTGCTGGAACACACGAGGGAAAGTTAGGAGTTGATGCTATCAGTCAGTATAACAGAGTTTCTCAGTGAAGCCACCAGCAAAAACCTTCACGACGGCGCAACATTCATGTGCTCGACGAAAGACAGTTTCGCCTGTGCTCTGTGTCGTTGAAGAGATTCTTCTTCGACGACGCATCAGCGAGAGCTTCGCTAAACAGTTGATATGCACCTCAGTTGCACCGAAGTTACTCATCGCGGGTTGAAGTTGCGTGTTTTGTGATGTTCAAAGGTCAGGTTGTGTCTCGAGCTTTGCGACAGCAGCGGGAAAAAACTGTGAGGAAAAGTACCTTTTTCATGTTCCTTTGTTTGTTGGCCAGCAACATTTTACGCGAAGGCATGGAGGGCACAGCGAACTGCATATTAGGGATCGCCAGGAACCCTGCTGGCCAAACAGCAGCGTTGTAGCTGGCGTAAAATGTAGCTGAAGTACTTTAGGAAAGCAGGAACAGAACCGGAATATACATAGCTGCCCTTGGCCACGGTTTGGTGTTTAATTAATTGCACCTCTAGTCACGGGTGAAAATACAAGATGTATGTGCCAGTGTTTACGTCTCGTCAACCATTCAGGCAGGCGATTCTGGTCGTCCAGGAACTGCAGGAAGTAGCAGCAACCCCTTTGCTACCTCTTCAGACGAAACGAACAATTTGTTTACGGATACGGAGTCGATGCGTGAGCGAGATTGTGAGCAAAGTGGAGGGAAAACAGTTCAGCAGTCTGTATTGCTGGAAGAGCTAGATCTGGCTCTGCTGCAAGAGGGCTGCATTATAAATTTTTGCTCGTTGTTTTTCGACTCGCCGGAGCCTTTTTCCGTTTTCGCTAATTCGAACAAGACCCAAGTTTTTTCGATTACCAAATCCGAACTCTTCAAGCACATGCCGTCTAGTCCGCAACCACTACACACTAGCTGCCAAGACCACGGTTTCCCCCTCTGTAAATTGTGCCTGTATAAAAATGGGATAATTTTGTGGGGTTACCATTGCAAACACAAAGCGTTTGTTGTGAAGCTAAATTTTCCCGTAACGCGCTGCTGTTAGTGTTGTCATTGCCTCGCCAGCATGCTTAATGTGCGCGAAATAATTGCCGAACTGACACTTTAGTGATATCCTGGGGCGAAATGATTGCTTTCTTTTTCCTACTCCTATTGCTGTCAGGGTTTACAGGCATTGCTACGCTGCACACCCGCTGCAAGCACGCGAATGCCGTGTTTATGCTACAGGCGTCATAGATGCAGTACGCGTCACTGGGCTGCTGCTGCTACAACACCTCGAGGCACGCATTGGAAAGCAAGAAGACCGTATCCGACGTCTAGAGCTACTCCACCAGCGCGACGTGAGCCAAATTTGCACGGTGTATGCTCGTCAGTCTGCTGCACTCGACGGATCCAACTAAGAAACCCAGTGAAATCTAAACTGTTTTTTCAGGCCACTCAAAGCAGCGGTGACTTTGCATCTGCAGACAACAGCTCGGGGGGAGAAGACACCACCATGGGGTCAGGACACTCACTTTTGCCCTTGACATTCTCTCCCTTTTTGTCACACAAGATGACGGAGTATATCGCAGCGTCATCATTGTGTCTAGAAAGTAAGCTATGCTGCTTACAATACTAGCAGCCACAAACAGTCCTAACGCATGCAGGAAGAGACGTCACAGTGTACCTTGTGGATTGCTGTTGCGTCTGGGTGACTCATGCATTAATAGGCCACTTCGATCGCTTTACAAGGAACCTCATGTGTTTTCAGCCGCATACAGCGGTGTTGAATCACAGGACGTTCCGCTTACTGCAACAGCAAAAACAAAGGCGCATGCAGCGACATCAAATTTTGCTAGCCGGAGACCCGCAGTACAGCAGCGCCGAAGAGGAAAAGCAAAATATCCCAACACTTCGTCCTCCTTCAGCTACAGCAAGACCCGATGGCTTTCCTGACATTTCGCCGGACCTCTCAGAGGCGCCTGTCCGTGTATGCCCGCAGTGTTACTATGCATTGCTGTGCCGCTTGAGTACTATGCATCGAATTACACTTACGCAACAATTACGCGACAATTAGAAGTCTCATACAGCGCACTCGTCCTTCGAACGTCAATGACTTAAAGTTTCAGCACTACTCATTCGCAAAAGTGCATCCGTGAAGAACAATTTAACCTTGGCAAGCCAGCGCACTGTTTTGCAAATTCGGTTTTTCAAGGCCCCAATGCAGGAACCCGCACCAACTTTAACGGGAAAGCTCATGGCTAACTGTAGGAGAGCAGGAGATGTTTCGACACCCGGTGAAGCTATTGGAAGCGCTGAGGACGATGAACTGACGGAAGCAGCTGCTGCAAGGGAGGCTGCGGCATGCGCTTCCTCAGCTCTAGCACACGGGCACCCCATAGTGTCAGATGCTGGTGAGGCCTGCGCTGTCGCTACGCAGTATACAGCGGCCTCTAGACCTAGTCAATTACTGTAAAGCACACACATCTTTTCTGCAATCTTGCAATGACCTTAGCATAGGCAACACGAGCAGAAAGAAGCTGTGGTTGCCAAGTCGCCACAGGTAGAGCAACCAAGCCGAAGATTTCTGAGACTTAGACGAGCTTCCTGGCCTTGCCCTATAAAATACAGCGGCCTCTAGACCTAGTCAATTACTGTAAAGCACACACATCTTTTCTGCAATCTTGCAATGACCTTAGCATAGGCAACACGAGCAGAAAGAAGCTGTGGTTGCCAAGTCGCCACAGGTAGAGCAACCAAGCCGAAGATTTCTGAGACTTAGACGAGCTTCCTGGCCTTGCCCTATAAGAGAGGAATGCCCGTGTATCCTTTTTTAGTAGTTTTGTGTGACTGTTCCTTTCCAAGCCTCTGACCTCGCGTTAGAAGCAGCAAGCATTCCCCGTCTACGCTGTGTCGTCAGCGGGAGCAGGACCTTTTCTGTAGCCATTTGCGTTCAGTGCTGGAGTACTTCTTTCGAAATATCAGCAGAGACGCCGTGAACATAAACAATAAAATTTGCTGTCAGCATCTGAGCGAGGCGCAGGTACGGCGTCAATTGTCCGCGACAGCGGAACTTCAGCAGACGGGCCTGCCCCAACGAATCACAGCAAATTCGTCGCAATGACTTACAATAAAATATTGCACCAGGCACTACAGACTATGAATTTCGAGGCAAAAGCTGTGATCTTCTCAAGGGAGGGCCTGGCATATCTGCAAACAGCTACTTTCATGGACATTCACAAGAGCGAATGCAGGACAGACTAGAGCCAAGTTCAGTAGCTGCTTACGTTTGCTTTTCCAGTCAACTGCTTCACTCAGGCTTTGTTTCCACGCGCGAAAAACCACAAGATTGGCAAAATTGATGCCGCGTCTTCCATGAGACATGTTCGAAGCTTTCCTGGCCTCCATGATCACGACACACTCCTGATCCAGGATGCATTTTCGTCTAAGTTGGCAGCAAATGCGACATCTTCTCAGCCTAAAGGTGCTTTAACTGCACGCAGCACAGTTGAAAAACGCTCTGGGAGTACTCGGCGAACATTGGGGGAGACAAATGCTGCAAAGCAAGCAGCAGCGGCTCAGCTAGACGCAGCGCCTGGGCGACGGCGAAGTGGGTTCGCCTTCAGGGGAAGTAAGACAGCAAGAGATATTTCCGAGTCATTGATATTGCAGCAGCAGCAGCATTATCAGCAGCTGCTTGCCAAAAGCACAGAGATTCCTTCTCTTCATCTTCTCCTTCGGACACCTGACACGTATCGACAGAAAGATCGCAGCGTTTCCCTAAGAGGGATGGCAGCAGCCATGCAGGTAAGTGTGTAGGCCGAATAGTTCTGGCTACAGCAGTAAATTCCACTCGATATCCAGGCAAAGGTTCATCTATGGAAGCAACGCTAAGACGTGCGCTGCAGCTAATGACTAGAACTGCGCTTTTAAGTACAATATGGCCCCCGGGATGTCATTGCATCGCTCTATCACAGAAATGAGTACGGGTGTGTTACTTTTTGTTCAGCTTTTTTCGTCCACCGTGCAGCACTCTTCAGAAGAGTCTTATCTTCAGGCAGGTCAGTGTAACACCATCGGCGTAAGTACTTCTACTGTTTCTAGACATAACAGGAAAGCTAGCATTATCTAATTTGATGGCTTCGAGAGTGCGGTGTACCTGAGGCTTTTCATGTTCTTCATATGCACCGCTCCTTCAGATATCTTTGAGGCTCCAAAGGGAGCATCCAGCTATACTGGCCGTCGCATGCTCGCGCAACAGGTGGCACTGAGACTACAAGCACAGCACAACGAGGGGACATAAAAATCATGGTGATTTCGTCCTCACTGCGAAGCGCAGAGCATGCAGATAGACCTACGTTCGGTCCACTAGTACACATTTCACTCGCATGTGAACCACCGTTCCTCGGTTCGTTTTGTCCTCCATTCTGGAATGTGAGCAGCATGGGCTGGAACCGCCCAAAGAAGCAATTCGCTTTCTTGCAACGTGCAGCACAAACACATAGAATACGTCCTACACACAGTGGGTTCCTCGCAGCATTTCTCGGTAATCATCGCGGACACCTTCGGATCATACCGCACGAGCCGGCCAATAAGACACGGCGACTCACGAAGCAATCTAGTTTCCAGTAAACAGGAATTAGCACATAATTGGTCCTGCTCGGAGAATTGCAATAGCTCACCAGTATATCCCCGGTCGTTGCACGTGTTACTCTACACCCGAAGATCCACTAGAAAATATATCTAGATAAGAATACGTCCTACACACAGTGGGTTCCTCGCAGCATTTCTCGGTAATCATCGCGGACACCTTCGGATCATACCGCACGAGCCGGCCAATAAGACACGGCGACTCACGAAGCAATCTAGTTTCCAGTAAACAGGAATTAGCACATAATTGGTCCTGCTCGGAGAATTGCAATAGCTCACCAGTATATCCCCGGTCGTTGCACGTGTTACTCTACACCCGAAGATCCACTAGAAAATATATCTAGAAAGACCCACGTCCTCTGACGGAAGAAAAGTAGGTTAGCCGACAGGAACCCCAGGGAATGAGCCTAGCTCTACTACCAGGCCACCGTGTTGGGACAAACTCATCGGCATAGGCAACGCAGGCCCAGGGGAGGCCAGAACGAACATTGGCTGGAGTCATTTCTTTTTTAAGCGTTCAGATTGGCTCCTTTCACGCTATTGGGCTCAAATGCTCGTGTGTCGCGATATGGGAAGGCATACAGGGATGACGGCAGGCCGTATATACCACAGACGTTCGAATGCCTTACAGGCAAAATCGGCACTGCGGAAGGGCTTCCTTTGCGCTAAACGGCGTGTGGTTGAGGTACCCAAATTGAGATTTGGGTTTTGGCCCCCAAGCAAAGAAGCTTGCAATGCGCATTAACTAGTTAAACTCAGCTGTACTGCTCGAATCCTCTTGCGTCGGGACAGGGAAAACTTCATGTCTTCGCGATAATGGAATGTGGCAAAGCGCCGACAAAATATACCACAGCTTTTGCCAGTAATTCAACACAAAATGAGGCTTGTCCTGAAGAAACGCCGTCCGTGGATGAGAGGAGCGTGCCATTCTTGCTACTGGGAGAAAGCGTGTCACGTGCTTAGTCTATATATAACACTTGGAGATGTTTTGGGGATGCGAATGCAACTTGCTGTTCTGGCCTTTGTCGCGCAGAGCCCCAAATATCGTTTGTTTCGCGACAACAGCAGCTCTGCCGCTTTTAGCTATTGGCAGGAGGCCGTAGTATACATAGCAGTGCTCTCTTTTGCGATAAATCCTTGTGGGACCTTACAGAGCTTTCCTGTTGTCTGCTCCTTAATATAAAGCCTTGCCGAAGCTGCCCTCACGCATATCCAACCTTTGCCTGTGCATTGCAAGTGCGAAAGGCTTGTCCAGGAAGGCGCTAAAGCCTGCCACCTGCTGCCACTGCTTTTATGCATTCTTTCCTTTTCTATGCCTGAAGCGCAACAGAAGCTTGCAAAAAATGCTGAGCCTTGCAACTTCTGGCAGACATGCTCTACCAGTAGACGCATATCTCCTGGCGTAGAATGGGTGTAATGTGCTTTCTCGCACTGTTTAGGATTTCTGCTTGCTAGCTTGGTTTGTAGCTGACACACATCTAACTATAGGGGCCGCACAAAATGTAGATTATAGAAACTGCAACAAACATTTTCAGGGACTAGAGATATTTCTTTCACACAGAGAGGACGCTCGTCCTTGAGTTGCAGTATGTTGGCAACTTCCTGGGTCTTTCGTATGCGCCGCATCCTAGATATGGGTAGCCTGTTCTCGTTGAGCAAATTCGTTATGCTGCCTTTCCTATTTTATGGCTTTAGCATTATCAACAGTATAATAGCGCCTGAGCACGCTAGACGCTACACTGTGCTCAATTAGTTTCAAATAGTGTAGTTAATTGCCTGAGGCTCTTGCACTACACTTGTGCAAACCAGGTACAGCTAAGGCCAAATACAATTACTTCTTCAAGGCATGGTGACAATGAAATAATGACGCCTACATTTGTAATCCGGTATGCCAGTAGAATGTGCTGACTTCGCTGTCGGTCGCAAAGTCAACAAGCCTCGGTATCATTAATGATTCATTTAATGGCACTTCCACAATATGGGCTTTTGATTTTCCGCAGGCTGTATCAACGCGATAAAGTATATGGTGCGTTGATCACATGTGCACCACAATTCCAAACCATGCCTTTCAACAGCACCGGAAACTAATTCCTGGAAGGCTTCATTCACTCACCCAGCATTGCTCTACCTGCCTTGCAGGACTGTGTATACAAACAACCGCCTGTACAACAGTATATGCGTTATGCAGAGGCTTTTGCTTGTTTCGGCAGGCGGACGGCGACACGATGCAATGATGCAGTAAATGCACCAGAGTGCGCCAATTCCGCAGAGTACATTGATTTGAACAGCCGATGTCGAAGCCTACATGCTCTTTCTCGGAGGCATCGCGCAGCTTTGGTATTTCCAGTGTTCGTTTGAAGCCACCGCCTGCAAAGCGCCTCAAATATGCGACGACCACTGCATTACAGGTTTGCGAAAGGTATCAGACAAATCGTTCACTTCGCTCCATACAGCTACACTTATCGCGTTTCCACCGAAGACGCAACGGCAAATGCTCTGCGTCTCATCGTTTACCTCAAATCTTTTTTAAAATGCCGAATGGCTTTCTTTCTGTTCTGAGTTGCAGGTTGCACGCTTCGCGCCGCTTTAAATGGGTATGTAGGTTAGCCTGTCAGATCTGATGGGAGTATGACAGAGTCACCTAGCAGCGTGCAGTCACCAACCACAAGCTTGCACAGCGGGGACCCATCTATCTTTATGAATTCGTCGCATCGTTTTGCGCACCAGTTTTTTTGGCAGAAGCTATATAGCGCGAAACCTCAAATGTAGACGCCTTTCGATTTTTTATCGTCGCACACGCAAACGGAAATTCGGGCACGCGGTCTGACGAGATGCGGTGGTATACTACAAATTATTTCTACTGCACAGCTGACTTCTGATCACAGTATAAAAGCACGCTTAATTATTACTCGTGCTGTTCCTAGAGTTTTCATAAGCTCAAGGGCCCCTTATAATTCCTGCCAATACTGAATGCGCGGTGACTTGGATGTTCGTGTATAAATGCGCAGAAATACAACTGTTAACACGCAGAGACACATGAAGTTTGTAATGGTAGGAGTGCTTTCATGAGTTGACGCGCGGCGAATTCCCCATATTTGGCCTACCCCGCATAACAACAGGTGAAGGACATACGATCATAGTATTCTAGCTACTCCATGAAAAGATATTCATTTATACAAACATTAGAATTCTAATGCGATTTTGCTTAATATTTTTCTGCAGACGGTAGATTACCCGCTATGGTGCACGATGAACAAAGTGCCTTTCGAGTATTTTGAAGCTGTTCATCGAGAAAGGTGCACCAACATCATAGAATCCAAATGAGTGCCTCCAGAAATCGTTGAGATATATGACGTTACTGCGACCTTTATCTGGTTAGCTCGCTGTACAGCTCCTTTTCATTAGCAACACACAAAGCCCATGTGGAGCCAGCAAAATAAGTGGATTACGTCGCTTAATATCCAGGCATCCATATCCTTCCTAACGACGTGAAAGCTTATGTCCCCCTACAGAAAGGCTACGCAGTCCCACGGACTGAGATGCTTCTAGTCTCGCGCTGCCCAGCAGTTCTCCCTGTTGCTGGGTTTGCTGTCAGACGTAGGAAAAGGAGCTCAGAGTGGAATTATTTAATTGATCAAAGAACGCTATTTCGCGATGTGCGAGGAATCACTGTAGCTGTGCCGAGGACCACCTTAGAATGAACTCTCGGACTGGCAAGTATTCTATAAGCGAAATTGAAAGTAATGCAGTGCAGAAAGATGCCAGCGGCATCCTTCAACAGTTTCAGTAGAAAAGCCCGACATCTGGCGAGGTAAGCTAGCTTCAGAGGGTTTTAGTAAATACGCTGGCCGATGGCACGAAATAATAACGCGTCCAATGCGTGCGTAAATATTCTCTCAGTATTGACTCTTACCAGTATCTAGTATTCGCGATGATTCATCGCCACAAAGGGCATTCACTAAAAACTAAGGCCTTTCTACACCACTGTGAAAGGCTTAGAAGTGTGCGAAGCGTTTTCAGAGAGAAACGCGACTTCACGCAGGCGTCCCACAAAGTGGCTATGATACGAAGTTATGGCGAGTTCTCCAGGAACAACGACCATTTTTTACAACTAGAAGAATGGTTTGGAGCTGTTGGAGGCTTGAAGCAGCAAACGTACTGCTCATACGGACTCGCGCATCCAATAGTGAGAACTCAAAGCTTTGCTGCTGACTTGGAAGGAGATTCGTTGACGCGTGAGAGCCCTGCGTTGGCTCAGCTGTGTGCTTGTGAAGCTGTCTTGATTAAAGCAGAGCCCCTTATCTATCTGTTGGAGTGCACACAGTTTGTGCCGAATAGTTTGCCATAGATATTTTATCTTGCACTGCAATAACCTTCTGGCAAGAATTGAGATGCTGCTTGCGGCCTTCCATATTTTTGGAGGGTCGGTTCAGTCGCTTTTACCAATTAGTGGCCGAAGCAACGAAACCCTGGAGTGCTACCCAACGCCGCATATCTTCTCAGGGGTGCTCGTCTACCCGGATGAATTTGGCCCTTTTGCATCAGCACGTGTCATTAAGGTGCCCATAGTGGTATACTCGAACTCCGGAAATATAAATAGAGGCTCGAGACTGATTCACTAACTCGCGAAAAGAAGCCGACAAGCAGATATGGCGCATGGCTTCCAAGAAGAAAGCAGTGTGGCCACTTACCTTCGTACGCAGATCTTCTTGTGCTTCCCTGTTCAAAACAGCTCTACCGCTTTGGACACTCATGCATGAAGCAGACTGGGAATGGATGCTTTAACAATGTAGACCTTGAAGCGAAATGTTGGAAATTAGTTTAGTAGAAGAGTGCCGCGATACGAGAGAAAGCCGATAGAACGGGCGCGCGGCTCTACTGTGTTGCGTACTCCTTTGCCTCGCATACGGTCCTCATAGACTGCTGTAAGACCCTTCCATGCAGTATGTATATCTCCATTAACAAACAATGAGGCTTTTTGTTTCAATGGGCGAGTTGTTCAACGGGGAAGCAGCTCAATGACGTCCCACTCCCTGACACTGTTAGCCAGCTGATGGCTGACTGCCTAGTGACTGCGGGGATTTCCGGATCCAAAAGGAAGATCGCAGCTCCTAAAGCTGTCGAAATCATACTCCATTTATAATCGCCTAAGCGCGCGTTGTTTTCCGTAGCCATTGTCTCTGAGAGGTCCAAATGCCTGTAGGCGATTGGGTATAGGAATGCCGTTTTAAAGGTTCAAAGCAATGTACTAGATATCGAGTGCAAACGACATCCTGCGAATCCGTTTGCGCCTATAGCTCTTTTTTTTGTTGCAGCTAAAAGCATTATATATTTCATATTCCTTATTTTAACGTCGCTGCGAAGAACCAATGAAATTGCCACGTTAGGTCACTGCACGCCATTAGACATGTCAATAACCATGCTACGCATCGGAAAAATGCACACGGCACCTCTTAAATCACGGAATACTAGGGAATTCGGGAAACTGCTTGTGCCCACAGCGTTTCCGCCATAGGACAACCACAAAGACATTCTAGTATGTCCAAGGAGTGTTTGATGTTAACCGTTGCCGTTCTCGCCTTCAGCGCTGTGCGCACGTCGATGTAGCTTCTGGGACAGCTGCGTTCCTGGCACCCGCTGCCGAGTAACTGGCGTAGGCTGGTTGCCAGTGCTTTGCATAGTTTTCACAAGAGCATAGCGCCGTAGTCGACACATTAATTTCACGCAAAGTGAAAGAGCTTTTTCAAATATGAGAAAAACGAAAGCGAGCATAGCAATGTGGGAGTGACAGTTTCAGATGATGGATCATGAAGAAAACAGAGGAGGTAAGACTGATTATTTGCGTTAAAAAATCGGACGCTTCAAGATATGTGTCCAAGATAAAATATTCCTGTGAAGCTGCGTCGTTATGTGGGGATACACGACGCCGGATCTACAAGATTTTGGCGGTGCAGCTTAACATGGATTTTGACGAATGTTTTTGCTGTTCCACCTGGGAGTGAACTGGTTGCTTCAGTGAAGATAAATTCAACTTGTAAACATCTGTGGTCTGTACACCTGCACAGCGCATGAACAATACAGATTAGAAACATCAACAAACTCGTTTGCATAGAACGTTGCTTGTATAAAGCTTCGTGGAGCAACTGCTTAACTGATTGGGAAGTGCATGCACGACACTGCAAAAGAACATGTAACATTGGGACCTTGAGTAACTCTTCAGCGCATGACTATGACGCTCGAAAACCCATACACCATTGATAACAATGGTTCGGATTACCAGGAAAATCCCTTAGGAACGCTCTGTGGATTTGAGCTACAGGTTTACTGCTTTTTCCGTTGGCTGTGTAGAAAAAGATTTCTCCGCGAACATCAATTCTAGACTAAATGAGTGTGATATAGCAGACTAATGACATAATTGCTACATCTTTTGTTGGTACTGTCCATTTCAGATTCATCAGAATAAGATGGCGAATGACGTCAGGTAGCACTATTTGAGGTGAAGCTTCTAGAGAGCTAAAAACGTAGGAGCTATGCTTAGAAGCACTCAATGTAGGTCCTACTATTTCTTGCATGATGCGCATATTCTCAGCAGCGCTAGACGATACAAAAGCCAACCACAGCATAGCAACACCTAGCGAACAAGGTTTTGATAACACATCAACAGCTTTGGTAGCTTTCTGCAGTCAGGGCCAATGCTGTTCGTATGAAAAGTTCCCCATGTGCTGATACTAATACCTTGACAAGGTATAAGAGAGCGCGTCCCTGCCAAATATTGCACGAGACCTATTTCAACTCTGCCACTGCTATTCCTAAAAGCGGCCAAAAGCTCAAACAAACGTACTCTATGCGCAAAAGGCAGATACTCAAAAATTAAACAACTGTAATGATAATTTGCGTTAAAGGCGATTGTAAACAGCAAATCTGTGAAACACGAAATTCTCGAGAAAACAGTCCACACTTGTAATCATATGTGCATTGATAGAGTGTGTTTAAGTACGGAAATTCTGAACACCAGATGCAAGGTGCCTTCTGCCTGACCTCGAAACAAATAAGTCACACCCAAGAATATCTATTCTGTCTTTTCACCCGTGATTCTAGAAAACGGGAAAATGAGCGAATATCTCATCATTTTTTGCTCACACTAGAGGAGACCATTTTCATCGAGGCAGTTTTCATTCATGAAGCAGGTGAGAAGCGTTGCACTAGTGGTCCACTCTGGACAACCGTATACCTTACGGAGAGCACACTCAAAGACTGCATAGATGGGTCACCACAGAGGGCTTCTTCATTTACATTTCTGCGCTGGCTTATGGATGAACGAAGCACAGCAATAAGACATCCAAAAATATCGTCACAGCTGTCAACTATCTCAGTGGACCTCTGTAAGCTGTGTCTATGCTGTTCATATTCTAATGTTCAGTAATGAAGTCTCAAATATAGACAAGCGTTGTGTCTCTTGCATCGCGAAGCAGTCAGGAGGTGTTCTGAGAGTATATGCAGGACAGCAGATAAACGATCGTTGAGATGGTACCATATACATAAGGTTTCCTTCGCGCATTCCAGAGTTCTGCGGAACGGTGATTCGTGTTTGAGTATATGCGCTGCGCGGCAGAGCAAGATCACATTTCCTACAATTGGAAAGAGAATCAGCAGTATAGGAGGTTGCGCGCCCGTACTCAAATACGGAGAACACAGCAAATTTATACCTGTTACTTTCTGTAGCATAAAAAGTGCAAACTATTTGTTGTTCGAACAAGAAACTATTCAATTTAATGCTTCAACGTAGATGTCCACCGCGGAGCGGGAACATCCTCATTAGAAACAAATATGCCAAAAATATAAGGCGTTGAGTTCCTCCCTGGGTTTCCCTTCGCTGCGTTCATAACCTGCCCAATTATAGCGTTGGGAATTTTCGAATTCCTCGTTCCTGCAGATATTCACTTGAAACAAAACCGTCCAAAAAAGGAGTGCGGACAGCAAACGAAGGAGCTCTTACAAAACCACGAGCAATGTAAATGTTCCACTACAAAGTGAGAAGGAATAAAATAGGCGTTGTTTGCTCTCGCATTTGAATTGCTAAATTCTCGACTTTTAGCGATTCAAATTGTCATGTTTTTGCGCCATGATGCGCCAACTAGCAAGCCTCAATAGTGTTTGCTAATCGCCAAGCAACGAGGATCGTGGTGAATGCAATTTTTCATAGAGTGCTTCTCCAAAGCACTAAACGTTTTTCCAATAAATTTTAATATTGCCATGCAGTATTATTAGATTACGAGTAGTTGTGCTTATGTAACGCCGTTAGAAGGAATAGTTTCTGAGGAAATATAAACGCGTCTTCATGTCACAGTCACCGGGGAAGTTTGCGCACTATGCAGCACTTGTGTTATAGGAATTCATACAGAGTTGCTGATATTTTACATGCACAACAGAGTACCTGGGGCATGGCGACTTATACTATGCCAACATGGTTTGTAGCAACACGAGTGCTACTGAATAAGAGCTTAGTCGACTTCATGCTTTTCCCAATGATTGTGAGTTGTGTCACCTCTAAGATTCTATTTCAATGAGAGTTCGTATATATATTGTCTTGAAATTCATGACTTGCTGTCGCTCTCTGTGGAAAATATCTTCGCAGTGTTGACTGGTGAAGCCTTTTGTGGATATCGGTCTCATGAAGCTATGCTCAGATAGACCTCTATGATTGGTTTGAAACGTTTCTGATACAGGTTTTACATATCTTACCGCGTTGTAAACAATTCACTGAATCCCAACGTGACCGGTCTCACGTTGGATCATATATTCAGGGGAAATGAAACTAAAGGCGGTCCTCGCCGGCTGTCTATTTTTCTTTGTGCTCCAGTAAAGCTACTTTTTTATGGAGCAGCCGGATTATGCCCGTTTAGTTGACTCTTATCCAGGGACTCATCAGAAACCCTGGATTTACATTTTCGTGTTTCCAATAATGACTAGTGCCCTGTCAGCACGCTGATTCCGACTTATGTACTCCACTGAAATACCAATGCTACGCTTGCGTTACAGTAAAACGCATACTCGCAGCGCCTCCCGGATTCTTCCTATACAGCAAATGGAATCCTGTTTGAATTGTATGAAAAATGCTTGTACCTAAAGCTGAACAAGATGCAAAATCATCGTATCTAGTACTAGGTTATACAAAGCAATGCAACATATAGATGACGCTTTTCGTTCAAGCTAATGTAACAGATATAAATTAGCTGTGCGTTCCGTATATCAGCATGGGTGCGCAACCTCCTGTACTGCTGATTCTCTTTCCAAGTGTAGACATCTGATCTTGCTCTGGTGCGCATCGCATATACCAAATTCGTATCATCAGAGTGCACCACAGATTAACATATTCCCATTTATATCATATTAGCCGTTATCTGCGGCAACCCACTTGTAGTGTTAACACCTTCAGAGCTGTCCACGCTCCTTCTTTACCAACCCCATTACGCAACATTACTTAACAACGAACTGCTTCCAAATAGCTCCGTCCTTCTTTCACGCGTGCCTTGTTACAAAAAGCTTCCAGGGTTGAGCTTCGTCCATATCCCCAGATCTCATTATGGACACAAGAAATGCTCACTGGCTGTTGAGGGCCAAAGCACTCTACAAAAAGCAAATCTGCCTGAAATTCCGTCAACTCTTGTATTGTGGGTGGTGCACATTCTTTTGTCTAAGGTGTTAAATGCAGTTTGTCTGTGGCTAAACCACTCGAGATAAGTGTTGTCACCAGAGTCCGTACAGACTCCAGAAAATGCACTTGCACACTCTTTACAGGAATTTCTGCATACGCCTGAAGGCGCAATGAGCCTACTCGTCCCGTATTCATCTATGCGCAGTACAGAGAAGCCAACAGCCATTGTTGATAACCGTATATGATTTTCCATCAATTACATGGCTCCAACAAGGAGGTTCGCGTCCATGTCCTGTAGCAGTGACGCTAAGTGTAGTCTATTTTTGGTCTGCCACTACAACCAGTTCATCTTCATGCGATTTGCATGTCCGTAGACTCATTGAACCACTGCCGAACAGGTTAACTACACGCGTTTCTGCTACACTGGATCTCCACAAGGATGCGCAAATCAGAACCTGTGACGGAATCACATCCTCTGGGCTTTGCTGCAGCACCCGATATGAACTTAGTTCCTCAGGCACTCCCTGATTTTTTCATCTCAACAAGCAGGTTCCTCCAATAACATCTTGAAATAGCGCTGACTGGATTTCGCGCTATCTAACTAGCAAGGATTTTCCATGTCAGTATCAGATTCTGAAGCCCGGAGCTTGATTTGCTTAGTTGTTCTTGCATTCTCAAGGGATTTTTCCACTGAAATCGTTGCGTCATTGGAGACTTTGATGCCATTATCAGTCATGCATAACGAATCAATGTATGTTTTAGTTTATCCTACCTTGGGCGTTGCCTCCTCAGAGAGGCAGAAAATCCCTTAACTGTATTATGACCAAGCTCCCTTGTGCTTCATTTGCCCCGTGGAGGATGAACTAATGTAGTATACAAGCATGTTGCCTGGCCCCGCAAGAATTTCTGCAAGCTACACCCGTGTGCGTAACGTCAAGCAGTCAGGGGAGAGTCCCATAGCCTGCAGTGGTGGAAGTGAACCAGTCAGCCAGCCCGCCTCCACAAACCGCATTTCCCAACTGATGGAGCGTTCTCTGACTACGCAGTAAATATTACGGCTATTTTAAGCCTTCTGTACTGTGAGCACCGTTAACCATTTAAGCGCACCACCAGCTATTTTCATTCGCATCCTCCCAAGCAAGCTGACGGCTCTATGGACGCATTGCTTGTTCAAGTCTGCTGCTCGCAGTGGTACTAGCCCAGATAATAGCGCCCTCGAGTAGCAGTCCCAACTGTTGGGAAGAACATGTACGAATCCAGCAAAGCCTCAGTGCCGCATCCGACGACAGTTACAGCAGCAACCCCGGAAATATTGGTTTGATAGAGAATCACAGACACAATAGCTGCTGGCCGCGAGACTGGACCTCCCATTGGCGCTCAAGAAATCAGCAATGCCCAATACGAAGACGAAGAAACAGTGAATACATGACACGTGAGCTAGCGTTCAGCGAGTCCAGTAGCTGCTCACCTTACATAACAGGGGAGACATACAGCACAGTCGTCAACAGCTACGTGGTTGATATTCTCTGGGATTACGCCATCCAATAGTCATCCAGCGGCGTAAAACTACGCGCTTCCTCTACCTCACAACCAAGCTTCTAACGTGAATATTTGGCATGAAGGCAACTCGACCCACCAACTAGCAGCCGCACTCTGTGGAGGTGTCGTCACTTGATGTCAGGGGCCAAGCCAAACTAATGAGCCAAATGAGTTCCATATCCGGGACAAAATAGAGCTTTAAAACGACACTGGAAGCCGTTATACGATTGGACAGACAATTGGTTCTCTCACAGCTGCATTTTGGCAGCATGTGGGACTCCGCATAGTTCACAATGCAGTAAGTTATTTTTATAGTGGCTACTGGAGTTCTCTAGAGCAGCAATCCATACGCAGTTGATTTTTAAATGTCTTTCTCATGGACAATATTCGGTAGAGAATTAAAGAAACTACCCTGCTTTTCCCTCCAAATTAGTAGTAGTTCCGAAGAATGTTGTCCATGCACTCTGCAGGGTAACGTCTTTTGCGTTTCGCATACGTACAAAGCCTTCTGAAGCTTTCACGGATCAATCAGTTCGATAAGCCGACTGTCCGTCCAGCCGCTGTGCTACTAGTTCAGAGAGAGTTTTGCTCAGTCTTCTGCTCTTACCAGTGAGTGACGAGCACGTACTTTTGGCAGGGCATCCACCTGCAGAGCATTGCATTCCACCTGGATCGTGATTGCGAGTCTAACCAGGAATGCAATGCATTGCGCCGTGTACTCTATGTGCGTGCTCTTCAGCACTACAGGCGTTCTTGGACTACAGTTACATCTTTTTGCTTTACCCAATGCATGTAACCATTTTTCTGGAGCTGTTGCCATGTGTCCGCAAGAAAACGGTTGCCACATTGTGATGCGAGAATTATTCTATTCATGCATGCCGCAGAGTCGTGGCTTTGCGTGGCGCTGCCAAACACATAGCAAATAGGGACCTCGAGGCTTGCACATGCCAAGGCCAATGCTTCAGCCAGACTGAGAAGCATTCTGCAGGCGCTAATCAAACGCATTTTTTTGACAAACTGAGACATGAAGACCCGACTGAACACGAAGCATTCGTGTATGAATACATTTTTGTGCCCAGTCCTTCTTTTAAGCTGAAGATCTGTTCTAATCATGTAGCCAAAGCATTTTTTTGCGGAACGACACCGAGGGAAAGAAAGCGTATGCCTCGCGCCATGATATAATAGACGGTTTTGGAGCGCTATTTTGCCCAGCGCATTGCTCGAAAGCTGGCCCACACATGCATAGAGTGGCATCATATTGCGTGAGGTAACAAGACTGACTGAGCATTGAATTTATGATTCGTGTATGTTGTCACAAAGCTTTCAAGAACTATAGTTTGTTTCCCAGTTTTTCTTGATTTCAGTATCAGCCTTTCCATACACTAGAAGGTCGGCGCTCAGTAGTACTGTCATGCTCGTCTCGAAATCTGTCTATGAATTGACACGAAATGCCAGCAACTGTCTGTACGAGCTAACTGCTAGCCTCTCTAGTCTTTTCGAAGCAGCAAGCCCCTCGTATCTTCTGAGCGCTTGCCTATTAGAAAGAACTACAGAATTTCCCCGATAAACCTTGTTAAAGTGAATCACGACGACTACGTTGTGACGAAATTGTCTTTCTTTGTGATTCTGGTCAACGCTCTTCGAATGCCGGTAATCGCCAATTATTCGCGTCAAATGCAGTATATCAGTGCGTGCTTGAGGAACTTTAGCGAATGAAAGTCTCTTACACAATGGCATACTGGCTGCTCCAGGAAATATGACTACTCGGAGAACACAGTCATTAACTCGTTTATGCAGCTCTTCACCTTACAAACAATGCCACCAGCTTGATTCCGTGGCTATTAGGCTAAAAAAGAAGTGCCTCTATGAACGCAGCCATAGCGGGGATCAGTGCGTAAGGCGCTATGTGGCAAAAACTCACAGTAGGGAAAATGCCGTTAAGGCACCATTGAACCTTTATACGAAGGCTGCTGATTTTGGTTTTCTTTCAGCACAACTGAGATAGTTCATTCTAATGCAGTGTTCGGCCCTTAACGCCTTGCTTCATAGAAAACACTAAGGTCTAATAACTAATGAACGTGTAACTCGAAGGGACTTGACGCAAGGAGGCAGCAAAGACGACACGGAAAATGGAAAGCTATTGAATGATGCAGTGGAAAGATGTCATGCAGTCAAAGGTTCCCCAAGTGCGCGCTTAAACTAGTCACTAAGTCACTACCACTGCTGCGCTATGCTATTGCATACTTTCGAGTAGAGGCTATGCAGTATTGGCCCAGAGCATACTTCTGAAATGATTAAGTTCCTAGCAGCTAAGCGGAGCATTCTGAAAAACCGATGATTAAGCGTATTTCAACGAATTGCAATAATCTGGAGGGATGACTGCTGCACTCTTCCTCCAACGATCTACTTATGAAGCTCACGCATGCGAGACAGCTCGAAAATGCCGTCAGCAGCAAGGGTTCCGGCGTACGAAAACAAACAGTACGCACAGTTTACTTGTAGTATAAGCTCCGAGAGCTTTCAGTCTCTGTGGTTGAGTATAAAGGAGGCATCGTGGCGTAAGAATACGTTAGCTGAAAATTATAGCATGTCACTCGCCGGCTTTGGTGTCAGAAAATCTGCTTGTCACGAAAGCGAAAATACGCAGGTGTTAATATTTCCACGACTAGTTTCCTGTATGCACTATACTAGGTATCCGATTGCATACGAGCCATCTCAGAGATATGTATTTACATTACAAATTAGCTACACACATGAGCGCGGAGAATACGTTCAAGAGAAGCAGATCAAAATTCAACAGGCTTCAGGGCTTCAGTATTTCCACATGAACCCATCTTCGGATGAAATACCCTAAAAGAATAATTAACACTGCTTGTCGCGTTGAAGGCTTCTATTTGATAAAGTAAGGTATGGATCTCTTCTCTTTACGCGAATATTGCAGAAGCATGGCGCCAATGTCCGTATTCACAGTTGAACGAATCGTACATACACCAAACATGCTTTCGGATGAAGCAGCTGTTGCGCAGCGCACGGAGAATGTTCAGTAGCAGTAAGTCGAGAAGCTGACAGCCGAACAGCGCAGCAGAATGTACGAGTCCCATTCACGTTGTTACAACCACTGAATGGGTACTACTGTTATTGGAGTTCGAAGATGTTTTTGCGCTTCGTGCGACTGTCGTTACTCATTTTGCATTTCCATGCTGGTGCAGTGCATAATTTTGCCGATGGTTCGCAATATTGTATATTCCTGTATGCTCAATGCCGCTCCTGGTACTCAGTGAGTATTCAGGCACACTGACGTTCACAAAGACGGAAGACAGAGAATGAAACCCTCATATTTATAAGCTTGCAGGCACACTACGTAGCAAGAGATTAGTCACTGCCTGCACATTGCGGGCAAGGTCACTCGTGCTTCCCCGCATCGCTAAGCTCCTAAAATTGTGTACGCTACGAACATAGGCAGTCGAACGGAATGAAAGCGTACGCTCTTAGTCGTAGATTCAGTTACGTATCGTTGAATCACTTACCTGTCGTGGTCATTAGGAGAAGCATAATACAGAGATTCGCTGAGCAGCGCCATTCTCACGCGCATA
This sequence comes from Eimeria necatrix, assembly GCF_000499385.1. Classification (NCBI taxonomy): domain Eukaryota; phylum Apicomplexa; class Conoidasida; order Eucoccidiorida; family Eimeriidae; genus Eimeria; species Eimeria necatrix. The sequence continues at coordinate 24,368 of NW_013654261.1, forward strand.
AAAACAACGCCATACAGCGGAATAACGATTGCGGTAACTGCTAACATTGCTGTGGTCAGATTCGAGGTTTCTCTGTCATGGAGGACCTTACATGTTTTCTCACAGATGCTAGAAAATGCTGAGACCCACACGTGCTGTAGGCAGAATTTTTCAATCAACACCAATGATGTTGCGCTGAGGCATTGGAGCGAGTTAGTGATCTCGTCTAGTTCTCACTTGACGTCCAGCACTGCTCCTCAGTGCCTCCGTAGTGCTGCCGGCTCTCCATAGCAGTACCATTCGAAGCAGGTTCTGGCAAAGCCTGCTGAAGAGTCTGACCCTCCGATGACTCCTTCATAGTAAAGCATGGCCTGTCCAAAAGGGTGTTAGTTGCTGACGAAGCAGTGCATGTCGACAGATTGGCTGTTGACCGCCATATCCTGAGGGCTGTGGGAGCTAGACATCCTCATAACCGGTTTGCTAGACAGTTTCCCGGGCTAAATTATCGAATATTGCAGGAGAGGCAAATGCCAACTGGAGGCAAAAGTGAGCATGATACTAGGTCAAGTAGTACCTGCAGCATAGGCGACAAATTGCAGTTTGACTCCACGCTTCTGCTACCGGCGTTTGGCGTGTTTATGCATGAAGCTGGCTTCATCTGCAGCACGGCATCACCAGTGGCCGCACCCAGCGTTTGCATAGTTTCTAGATAAATGAGAATTTTTGACTGCATTCGGGGAGCTTGAATGTATTGCGAACGAAATTGCTTTTCTCCAAACGGAGTGCTGACTTACAGTGACGCAAACGAAAACTAGTTTGCCAAAATGATAGAACCTGCTTAGTCTGGGACCTGGGCGAGGAACCCTTGGTTGCTCTAAAGCTCGCTTACTCGACCCAAGAGACAGTAAGAGCCTCTGCTGACAACCGCAATTGTAAAATTCCGGTGGTTCCACAAAAAGCGCCTTCTGTGGCTCAACCGCACGGTTTGCTTACCTTCGGGTTTCGAGCTAGTGTACCTGGGCGCACCTATCGATGTGACAAAAGCCGCCACTTTACTCCCCTTGTGCACTGGTATGCAAAAGCTGCAACTGACCACGACAACATTGACTTGACGGATGTCTATTTCTTGTTCACTTTGTTGTAGATTGTATCTAACTCACTCGACCAAAGAGCTCGTGATGCTGCATGCTCGGAGAATGTGCAGTCATCAAAAACAAACAACTCAAGTCATGCTACATCCACCTATTTTAGCGGAAGCACGTGCCAACTGCTGCTCAGAAAAAAATCCCTGCTGCTTGTGAACGTAAAGTTGTACTCTCCATGAAAGCACTAGTTACTCGGCCAATGGTATTCATTGGAAAACGCAGTGGTGGGTGTGCCATTTAACCTCCGCCAAACTTCAGATATGGGCTCTGCAGATGGCTAAAGTTCAGCCTTTCGGAAGTGAGCTCTTCGCTGCACTGCGAATACTCCAGCAACGGGTACCCTGCTTAACAGCTAGCTGCATATCCTACTGCCAGCACTATGGAGAATTGAAAAAGAATTCCTGTTGCATTTCTGTTTTTCCTATGGAATGCGTGTTTTCTGCAGCAAAGGCTGTGACAACAGATAGATGTTCAGGCGACGGTGCAATGAACGCTTCACAACGTTGACAGATTGTGAATTTTGTCCCGAAAAAATTCAATTAAAAATTCAGTATCGATCTTTGAGATTAAAGTTGAAGGCCTCAGTGTCTACTGCGAAATACAGAGAATCATACCACATCCCTGGAATGCAACTTTGTCACAAATCACCCAAGCTGCCGGCGCTCCAGATGACCAACAATCCCCAGTTCCAGTATGTACTTGCCTGCGTGAGAACAGCACGCCTGAACCGCAAACGCACAAACACAAATTCAGGGGATTGTCGAAAAATTCACCATAAGCTTCAGTCGGATAGCGTCCTATCCGCTACCTTTGCCAAAAGCGGTGTTTTGCAGAGTCCCTTTGATTTACCATGTATGCCTCAGTGACCTACGACCATAAAACGTATATACTCATCAAGAGCGCACTGAATTGGGAACAACATCAAGTTCCGTGTGGCATTCCTTCAAATATTTAATGATTTATGTCAAGTACTAAAGTATGAAGGACTAAATTCATGATGTTTTCTTTCGTGCAGAAGGCAGCTTGCACTGCCTCTTATACGGCGGAGTCGTGCTCATGCGAGCAGAACCACACTGCACAAGAAGCAATTTCGCTACTGGAACGCAGACTGAAGAGGCTCCATGACAGAAAGATGGCCTTGTGCAGACAACAGTCGTGGTTTTATTTCATATAGAAACTCGGATATTTATGCTTGCTGAAATTCTCTTTCAAAAAGTCGGTTGCTTCCCGGGAGCCATAAAATACTTAGCTTCGCTTGCCCTGTTCGTTCTATTCAACTTGATGGTGTGTGGATAAGAGCAGTTCGCGGTAACATGAGGAACTGCACATAGAATATCAACATCATTTTTCTACAGTTTGTGAGGCAACATTGGACAGCAAATTTTCTTTTGTACGGGTTTCGTGATAAAGAAATGGCAAGCATTCCAGTCATCTAGGCAAGTTAAATCTTTCCAAAGTTTCAACTGCAGTCTTTAGAAATAAATGATATACGGCGGTGTTTCAGCAGCAACTGCTTTCTCTTGTTTCAAGGTAGTGTGAGACGAACGCTTAATTCCTTAACTGCGCCTTTGTTCCTGACCTTGCTTGACTTTTTAGACTGCATGTGTGTCTTTACAGAGGGGTGAAAAAAATCTCTCTAATCGCGCCAACGCCAGTTTAAACACAATGTCGGAGCCGTACCTGCTTCTGAAACTGAAGAGCGCTGTGCCTTGTCCGAAAAATGACCTGGGATGACGCTCACCAATAGCAGCACCCGTGCAAGGGTTTCAAACGCTATTCGTTTTGAGGGCGAACAGTGATTGTAAAGGTGAATAAATGTACATGATCCACGGGTGCACATGGGGGCCTCAACGGCGTGCAACCCTACGCAGACTCTGCTAGCAGTGACCATTAAAGGACGGCAAAGCCCTAGAGCTGCTGAAGTGTGAAAGACTGTAGCAATGGCCCAATTCTCGTAGACGATGTCCAAGGTGACTGCTGCTTCATCCGCTGCAACGGAGACGCTCTTCGCATCTTCCTACCGTGAAGACGCAACCAAATAGTAACCTAGTAAGTCAAACAGCTTTGTGCAGCGGTTGCCGAAGCATACGCCAGTATGCGATTTGCTTTGTAGTCTCCACTCCGGCTTCATGACTCCCGAGTAAACTAGAAAGCAATAATGCCTAGGTACTGTTCTTAATAATGGCCAATTTTAAACGTGACGGCTCTCAGCCATGCTTGAATATGGACTGCTTGATTCCGGGCTCTCGAAGCATTCACTTATGACGCGAAAATAATATTCATCCTATCAGAAGCGTTTTCCATTCAGCACAAAACCAGGAAGCAGCAACGAAAAAGCAAGCGATGGGATCACAGAGCATTGACACCAGTGTTTCACAAAAAGAAACTGCGCAGGTACAAGCCTCAAATGATTTGCTTCCAATGAAATGCCAAATGAGTGAGAGCCGAACAAACGCGTTTGAGACAAACAGAACCTAGCAGGAGATTGAAGACCTAAGCATCCCTAGTACTGATTTCGAGTTTCATAAAAGCGCCATTCACCAAGTGCTCCCTCAAAGTATTGCGTGCTCCTAAGATGTTTAGATGTTTACGGAAAGACAGTTTTCTTGAAAACGCATGCAGGCATTATCTGGAGCATTTGCAGAATTCGTCCCGCTTCGATGTGTAATCGCTGCTATGAGAGTGCTGTACTAAAGTGACGCACCGAAAAGAGGCTAGCCCCATACGTATTTGATAATAAAATAATGTTGAGATACTGTAAAATCTTCCAAGGAAGATATATTGCCTGAGGGTGTTTATTTCCCTATCTTCTGCATATGCTTTGGCAACCATGAAGCACTATTAATTCGGTAATTGCTTTCACACGCAAGAAAACTGGGAGGCGTGGTTTTGATTCGGCAGAATGGAGAAGCATGCTGGATGCATTGAATCTCATTACCAAAGTCTTAGGGTTAGGAGTTTTTTATTAACTAGCATATTCAGAGTTATTCGCAATGATATGTGTTGAAACTGAGCTTTGCTGTCCTACAACGGAGCTGAGTCTTATGAACTGAGTAGACGCTGATGCAGTGCATTCAACGAAGTATTTTCACTCTGGTCCTTGACCGGTCACAAAGCACACCTCAGTTTTACTTCATGATTCGACTACAATTGCCTGCGGGGGCTGTTGAGCTTTGGCATGCACGGCAAATGTAGGAGATCTGCTTGAGCGGGCCGTTCTGATCAATTACTATCTGTCATTTCGGACAACTCCCTGGTTTTTGTTGCTTGACTTCGGGAATTTTGTAGGTGGCTGTCCTATTACTTGATCACTGCCCAGCACTCCCATTATCATTGGCGAGACAATGTAAGGGGCTTCCTTGAAGATAGTTGAATGAGTGCCTGCCTCTTAGTAGCCTTCAGCCAAACA
>NW_013654262.1:0-1224 GCF_000499385.1 Eimeria necatrix
ATGCGCACTGTGGTAACCTGCCTGAACATGCCCACAGGCACGCACTGCCTGCTTGATTCACAAAGTACATCCCCAAGCCACGCAACTGAGAGAAAAATCTAAATGCAACATGGCACCTCCAAACACGCACGCACACCGAGCACAGATGAATATGCGCCATATCGCGCATTCGACTACGAATGCATCACACCTTAATCACGTACTTCAAACGCATCTCCGTGACCGGAGGCTCGCCGAATGCGGATTAGTGAAACCCAAGCAAAAGAGCGTCGTCCTGCGCCTACTGTCTGCGCTCCCCGATAGATCAGTACAGAAACGCGCACGCGAGATAGCCTCTACTCTCTACGCTTTTAATCGGGACCCTTGCATAGCCAGTCATGAGGGCCAATCAAAATGAGCTTTTTTCACGGGAGGATTTAGATTTCCTTCAGCTCGGCACTGCGAAACGAACTAAACGCACTTAGATTCCGTTCCAGGTCAAACTCAGAAAAACCTGATTTCGAGTCATTTGCCGTTGCAAAGTTACCGGAGACATTCGCCGTCGCAAAGGTCCCACGGCCGATGCCGACCTATGCAGCGTTCTGCTTACTTACAAACGCAGACTCGTTGTTCTACAGCGACATTGCACAGCTTTCCACTTCAATAATGCGCAGTTCTGCACTGCATTGCTGGTGTCACAAGCATCGTTTCAGGCACGTCACCGCACTACAGACACTTTATACTCACACAACGGGAGCATTTATGCCACACAAAAAGTTCAGCAAACTCCCCAAATGCAGTGGGTAGGGCATCCAGGCTCTCTGGAGCTACGTCACCGGAATGTGCACACTTCAAGCAAAACTGAAGAAAACAGCAAGCATTTCCGTAGCCATCCGTAACGCGGTGCGCTCACGCAAACGATGCACAGCTACGTACCGACTGCCACAAAATAGCACAAATATTCTAGAGCATTCGCCCTCAGCATAGAAGGCAGCTGAAGGCACACACGCAAGGCGCAGGTGTTGCCTGGCATGGATCCATTCTGCCGTCCGCAACCTTGAAATAAACGGACCAAAGAATTAACGTTTGGACCAAAAAATATGTGTGTAAGCTCAATCACGTCTTCGCAGCTTTACCGCTGGAAGAACGTGATGGAAGCTCCCGCATCCCATACAAACGCGCAGAGATATCGCCTACTGCAACTGCGCAAAGTGGATGCAGCTAGCGAACTCGTTGCGTGGCTTT
>NW_013654263.1:0-1699 GCF_000499385.1 Eimeria necatrix
AAGTCCATAAAGACGATCTACGTGTGAAAGAAGCCAGATGTGCATGGCTGCCGACGAGGAGAGGATTCAGATTTTACAGGTTCGTAGAGTTCTGGGAGTTTTCTGATGTACTGAAGCGATCCTCAACGAATGCGCTAGAAGCTGTATGACGGGAAAAACATATCGAGTACGGTCCATGAGATAAGAGCCACCAACCAAGTATCCGACAAGAGAAGCGGTACCCTGATGTGTTCCGAGGGGAATGGAAAGTCACCGTATTCAGTGACAGACGTATTGCTACGCTTGCAGCCTTCTCAGTAGCCAGCTAAGGCAAATGCAGAGCATGGGATTTCGAGAAGTCGATGCAGCGTTTTAGACCTTGATACACCATTCATCCCGAGCTTGTCCGACGAAACACTCAAAATGCCTGCCCAAAAGCGACGCTTTGGAATACAAAGAAATGCCTTCAGTCATTGTCTTGAAGGTATCTTCACGCAAACGCTCAAAAGGAGAAAGGCGTGCAAACATACCTCCTGCATTTTGGAAGGGTCCTCCATTGGAGTGTTTCGCGATTCTCAGCGCGTATGGCTATAGCTCTTTTGACGCACACTTAAGGCGTGATGCATGAGAGTGTGGAACACTGTTTTTCTGGGGTTCATTCAAGCTGGAGAAATGCAGCAAGTCTTCTGACTGGAAAAGGCACAGTGATCATGCCAAGATGCTTCTTAAGTTGGCGAAGCCCACAACATCCCTCCAAATTAGCGTGCCAGTCTTAAGAGATGAAAGCAGTAAGAGCATAATATCGCGCCTGTGTTTGTATTAGAACAAAATGCTCGTCACAACGCTTCTCGTGTCTGGATGTTGAAAGCTTTCCACATTTGTTGGCGATTGTGTCGTTCAGTGCTATACACCTAAAGTGCTGACTTCATTGGTAGCACAAAGTGCAATTTTGCGCTCAGCATTCCTCGGTGTCCTCAACTGGGTGCGTGGCATTGGAGGCTAAATTCGAATTTCTCCGAGATAGACATTTTGGAGCCGATCGGAAAATAAAAGCCTGTCCTGGCAAAACCTGTAGCACAGCGAAGCGGTATTGTATCGAGAGTCAAAATTATTCGCCGCAGCGCTGGCGTGATGCACAAGGCTTCGGTGCAATGCGGGCATGGTACTGCGAGCTGGAAAGTCTAGGAACCGCGTGTCATGCAAACGCGAAGCTGTGGTTTTTGACAGTTTGTGACAATATGACTAGCTCGGGTACAAATAAAGATGTAAATGCATGCGAAGCAGGCACTGGTTGTTCTTCAGTAAAGCCGACTCTCCACTGTAGATGCATGGTTTACAAATCGGCTTAATGTTCGTTTCGAGACTCGCTAATGCGCATTTCATGGTAAGGACTGATGGACTGGTTAGGGGAAGTAAGATCACATTATTCTGTCAAACTGATACAACCACGAAATGGGGCATCATGCAAGTCCATAAAAGCATGCCGCGTGTGAAAGAAGCCAGATGTGCATGGCTGCCGACGAGGAGAGGATTCAGATTGTACAGGTGCGTAGAGTTCTGGGAGTTCTTTGATGTACTGAAGCGATCCTCAACGAATGCGTTAGAAGCTGTATGACGGGAAAAGCATATCAAGTATAGAACACAAAAGCCGGCAACAAACTATCGGACAAAAGAAGTGGTACGCTGATGTGCCTCGCGAGCAATGCGAAGTCACTGTATT
>NW_013654264.1:0-1069 GCF_000499385.1 Eimeria necatrix
CGTAGCATAAGCATAAACCTGTCCCATGAGAAGCAGTATATGCACACCTGCGGCAGTGCACGCCTTTGAACCTTGGTGAGCCGCCAGCGAAAAGGTGTAAACAGCAGGGCGTTTGCCGACCTGATAGGCGCACGTGCCCTAAATGGGACTATGCGCCTGCCGTCTAATTGGCCCGGCGAGGCAATCGCAGACCAGCACTTCGCAAGCCAAACAAAAACAAAGCGCTTCGCATGCGCGGAAATATGCAGCCGTCCAACTCCACAACGTGCAGTACCATTGGCAGTCGTTCACCCTCCAGAAGAGCCACAGCAAACAGCGACTTCACGGTTCTGTCTCCTACACAAAAACAAACAGAACGACCTGTGAGAATAAAAGGAGAAGCATGGCTCTTACAAGCAATCAAACCAAAACAGACGTATGGCCAATGGCTTTCAGTTTCAATGGCGCATACTGCGACCTATGCCCAAATGATCTGAGCGTATGGCATTCGAATCCTCAGGGAGCCTTCTCCACGCACAAAGTCGTTCTATCTCCACGCAGTACTAAATGTGGATCATATGACACGAACATGCAATACTTGCAAGCTCTGCTCAACGGTTCGACGTACGCGCTGCCAGAAGTCGCAGCCAAACTTGCCGCCCATGCGCTGACGCCGTACCGCAGCAAACAAATCCCCCAAAGTCTCAAGGTAACAACAAGCCGTTCTACGCGCTCGCCTCTGCAGTCACCAAAATAATACACAAAAAATGTAAAGCTGACACACGCACCGCGACAGCACAAACACACGATGGAGTATGTCGAAGCCTCTTCGCCGCAATGCGCACACCTTCATCCCGGCATAGAAAGCCTTTCCACAGGTGCACAAGACAATGCTCAAGAGCGCGTCGTGACGGTAAGGACTGCCAACCTGTCCACAGCCACCCAGTCCGCCGGCGTCGATAAAAAGAAAGCTTGCAGCTCATTCATTTCGTTCCTTGCCAGCATCAGAATTCCACCAGAAATCTACATGCTTCTCTGCCACGTGACACATACTGTCTGCAGAGTGAGACAGAATGCCATGTGCGAACAG
>NW_013654265.1:0-1245 GCF_000499385.1 Eimeria necatrix
GAACACTGCAAATCGACTTGCGCTTCCGCAGTAATACGCAGCGCAATAGCAACCACAGCAAGTGAGGCAACAGGCCCGGTACTGCAGTTCCCACACTCAAAGAAACAAAACAGGCACTCTATGATACCTCGCAAAGAAAAATAGTTTCTATCGTGATACTACCAAGCGGCACTTGAAGTGCTTGCGGCAGTAAATGTGCAGTAAAATAACGCTTAACGGACAGAGGAGTTTCCCGAAGCGCATGCTATCTATATATAGTGTGACCTCTCAAATGCCATGCATAATCACATATGCTCCCCTGATGTATTTGCACGAAAGGAGAGCTGTACGAAGACGGCGGTGTATCTTTTCCTTGTGAAGTCTGCTCGGTGCCAACGAATAAGATTCTCGCAACCACTGCTACTTGCAATGTGCGTGCTTGCCACATCACTTGGGGGCCCATGTACTCTGCAAACTATTAGCTAACTCTAAACAACAAACTGAGGCTTTTTCACGGCGCTTTCCAACCCGACTATTTTGCGAACAACAACATAACTCGCTAATGAACACAGGGTGATTCATTCTGCCTTTTAAAAGCAATGCGTGCATATTCTGGGAACATGCCAGCATTCTGACATCACTCTGTGTTGAGGCTTCGCCCAGCGCATGACCCGCGTTCTTGGAAGTTACTCCGCCGCACTCGCATAACCTTCGCGTAACTGTCATATCCGTAGAAAATAATGCAGGCAGTCTGCTACGTACTCCCTAAGTAGCACAAGGTAAGTGCGGGAGAGGCAACCGATGCTGAAATGTTGCGTAACAGATATTCCAAGCAGCTTCTGCAGAACTGAGGGAATGGGGAAACCACTGCGTGAAAATCTAAGGCCCTGGTGTCACAATGAGATCTAGAATTTGTATAGACCATATGCAGGCCACAAAATCCACTGCAAGAACATGGCCATCTAAGCAACCATCAAGCCGAACACTGCAAATCGACTTGCGCTTCCGCAGTAATACGCAGCGCAATAGCAACCACAGCAAGTGAGGCAACAGGCCCGGTACTGCAGTTCCCACACTCAAAGAAACAAAACAGGCACTCTATGATACCTCGCAAAGAAAAATAGTTTCTATCGTGATACTACCAAGCGGCACTTGAAGTGCTTGCGGCAGTAAATGTGCAGTAAAATAACGCTTAACGGACAGAGGAGTTTCCCGAAGCGCATGCTATCTATATATAGTGTGACCTCTCAAATGCCATGCATAATC
>NW_013654266.1:0-2016 GCF_000499385.1 Eimeria necatrix
GCGCTTAGTAGGCAACGCAACGTCTTGTCGCCAACGCGCGCATCTTGTGCGTTGTAAGTGGCAGACCGTATTGATGTGTCAGACCGTCTTGGTGTGTTGGCGTGGCCTTTAGATAAAAACTGTGAAGGAAGCAGACAATAGCGATTGCTGGTGGCGATTGCTGGTGAGGACAGTTTTGTGCTGCCATTTAGTTAGGGTAGTTGCACGGGGAGCGTGGTCATTTGCTGTGTGTACTATTAATGGTGCACGCATTGGCTGTCGCGAAATCTCTCTCGCGCTGACCCTGTGTATGAGGAAAGTCGCTGTATCGCAGTGTGGGCCATTGGTTTTGGCAAGAGAGATGCACATTGCGGAGGGAGAGTGTGGAGAGACGGGAGAAAGGCAGGGGTCGATTGGGTGAGAGAACAGAAGTGGTGTCCGTGTGCCGTTTAGGGATGCGCTTTGTGGAGTATGCGTGGCATAAGATGGCGGCTGACATTTACACCTATCACTAGTGAGTGTCGCTAGCAACAGCTGCAATTGCCTCGCTCTTCCAAGTCCGCAGTGGCGGTTGGGGCTTTGTGAAAGTGTTGAGGAGTCATTAAGGTGGATCCACGCTGTTGTGCTGTTTATTTGGGTGACAGGTACATTGAGGAAAGAAATTCCACGTGCTTTGTGGGAAACGTAAACAGCCAGTCTGGAGGGCTTTCCTTTGGAGAGCGCATGCGAACCCATTAGACAGTGACAAGTTCAGGTTATGCGTTGGAGTGTTTCTTTATGCTGTTGTTTTTGTTTTTTAGCCCACGATATATTCACATAACCCGTGCAGCTGCTTTGTGGCTTTTGTTGAGTTTCCTTTCTTGTGTACAGGACGCCGTCCTTGAAAGTAACAGACACTAGCTCAGACGTGCGTTTGACTCGCTGAGGACCTGAAGTAAGTAACCCCTTGGTGTGATCGTTGAGGATTGGGTTCGGCCGTGTAGGGACACTGGTCTATACGGCGCACGATTAAGCCTCCTAGGGAGCATCGCAATTTGTCGTGGTGTCTGCCCGCCGTTGGCCCATTGACAAGGCGCTGCAGCTTCAATGGCGTGTAAGGGCGCGAACTGAAAAAACAATGTGACGTAGCGTGACGCGGCGTCGTATGCTGTCATTGAAGGGCAGTAGTAGCAGTGATGTTTGGAAGCCTTGGTAAGGTGCTTTGCTCACGATGTTGTGACGTTACAAGCATGCAAGATGATTCGTTGGGTGCGACTGCAAGAATTGCTGTTTTGGGTGGAGGCGCATCTGGGTAGCGCTTGACATTTAGCTTATGGTTGCTGATTGTACAGAGGCAATTGAGGTTGCATTGAAGAAGGGATGTGCCAACTGAACAGAAGACTCTCTGCAACGTTTTATCGTTTCGTGCAAGTACCTGACGTTGAGCCACTGGGCTGTGCAAGGACGTCGTTGCAATTGGGAATAACGTTTGACCATTTTCCACTTATTGTTGACGCGGCTGTTGGGACGAGTGAGGAGCTGCAGCAACGACGCGTTGCGTTGACATTTGCCAGAATGTGCGCGGAGCCAACATTGTGTAAACGAGGCGTTAGTAATAGGGCAATTTTGCTGTGCGGGAAGCAAGGGAGCAATCACGCGGAAGTTAGGCGTTAGAGTATAGGACGGTGTGCGTGGGCTTGACAGCGGTGGTGGCGGGCTGGACTCATAAAAGTAGGTGTCGGCAGCGTGCGTGCGTTGTTTTGCAGCCTGTAAGCACCGGAATTGTACGCAGTGGTCCAGTGGGTCAGAGGAAAGGGACTGTAGCAAGGTGAATTGCTGGTGCGAGAATGGGCGCGCAGTGCCGAGTACCAGCAAAGTGCCGAACGTCTGCGTCGGTTTGGTAAATCAGAATGGCGTGTTGTTGGATAATGGCTCTGCAGAAGAAGATTAGTGCACGTCGGCAGCTGTAAGGAGATTGAGTGAGTGCCGAGTAAAGCCGGCTGGAGACTCCTGTTTCGTGCTTACCTGGAGCGTTTGCCAAGCATAGAGCGAACTTGT
>NW_013654267.1:0-1246 GCF_000499385.1 Eimeria necatrix
CCTCTGATTTGGCGCTTCTAGTCTTACTAAGGATTGTAGTTGCTGTATCTGAAAAGCAGCAAAGAATATGAAAGTATATCCATTTCTCCACGCGAGCTGTAATTTGGTTAGCCACTATTGCTACAACCCAGATTACCAGTTTATCACAAAATCACCAACATTGAACGCTGTTGGCAAGGGCCTAGACAATGCGGCATTTTCATCCTCAGAGAGCAGTTTCTATCATAAAGTGACAGTCAATTTCCTGCGAGCCCACGGTGACATGCTGGAACAGTATTCCAAACGCTTGTTGCTTCATTGCAAACCTGAAATCGCTATATTTTTTTGTATTGACATGATGCTATGATATCTTCGTATTTCTTCAGGCGGATAACGACGAATCACGTTTCGGGGAATGGGCGAACTTAGTCACGTAGGTACATTGAAACATATGATAGCTTACGCAAAGAAGGCTTTGATCTTCTGAGAGGCGGAGGAAGAAATGTGTACCGCGAGGGTCTAGAAAATAACGCAAATCTATAAGCGACCGGCAATCGCAGTATTTACCAGCCCATGAGCTCGGAAAGAAATACAAAAGGTTCAAGTCAACTCAGGCAGTTGCATGCGATTATGTACACCGGATAGCACCATGGCATATTATAAAAGCAATTGTGAGGTGGCAGTTAACGTCAAATCGCCTTAAGCTGAATCATTCGCGCAGAGAATCTGTCGCTTTTACCCTTTTCTGTAGCTCCTCCGCCGACACACAAGGTGGGAGAAAATGTTCCCTGCGTGGTTGGCACTTTCTGAAACGCATAGGCTCCGATTCGCTAGGCAGACAGATTCGTTTACCGGGACAATAGAGCAGTATACAGAGTAGCGTAAGAAGATCGCCGCCCTGACTTCTGAACAATTGTAAAGTACGATATCCACCGAGCTCATGCTGCGATCCGTTTGCAAAACATGAAATAAACGTTATCCCGAGAGAAATCTTTTAAGAATGTCCTAGATAGAAACATGCCGACGATTGCTTTGTCAATACTATTTTCGGGGAGGAAATGATACAACGCTCATGTACCTTTCCAATAATTCATGGTTGAATCATAAAAAACACATGCAGCGTTGAAACCACCCACTACGGATGCTTGCCATTTAATGCATTTTGAATAACGCTTTTTTGCCGTGATGCTGTTATACGTTGTCTTTGCTTGTCACATTTGTACATGCAGTTTTCACGTAAGCATCACGGCAAAAAAGCGTTATTCAA
>NW_013654268.1:0-1041 GCF_000499385.1 Eimeria necatrix
ATAACGAGTACAAGATGTCGGTCAGTCAACAATGTAAACGCGGACTAGATAGTTGCTCTTTCGACTCGAAACGTTCTAAGTGTGCATGTTGAATCGCACACAAACAGCTAATCCAATATTTTCCAAACCGTCAAGTGCGTTCAACAACGTGTATTAAGGAGTATCGAAGATCCAGTCGAGAAACCTAACAGCACTTTCATGCTGAAGAAATCTGAGGAGACTCTTGCACTTGAACCAACAAGACGTTTCAAACTATTTCGATGCTAACACAATAGGCAGAAACCACACATATCGTCGAATGGCGCAATACGAAACCCATGTATCAACTAAACATCGTCCAAAAGAGAGGATACCACTTTGCAGCACGTGCATTCGTTTCCTGTCACTGGTTGCGCCATAACGTAAAAACCAATAATGATGCTGCTGCACGCAAAACCGAACATTTCATGTTATTGTCGTCCACGCATCAGCTGTATGCCACTCATAACCAGGCGGAAAACATATGCAAGCCAATGCGTCGTTTCGAACCGTCAATGGCTCAGGCTTTCGGAATGCCGGAAATATTTCACAGCATGCAAACAGCATAATATCACCGTAAGGGATATTCCGTTGGGCACGAGAACGCATTTGTGCCGTATCGAAACAACAGCCCAGCGATACGCGAAGGTCAAAGTTATACTCTGATACATCCTGATAGGTTCACCAAATCAACGCTTTATCATGCACTTGACAGCGGCGCAAATATCAGGTTGGCTTTACAAAAAGCTGTAACGTTGCAGGCGAATATCGTGAGAAGCTGCGAAATGTTGGGTAAATACAGCAACGCTCAGCTCTGTTAAGGCCTACCAGGTGAGTATGTGTGGAACTACGCTGCGATGGCGTACAGCCTGCTCCTCGAGTTTCCAGCAATCGTCAGTAATTCGGAAAAGTGATATTACGAAATGAAGAAGTCAATGACGTAGTATATGGACCTTGCCAGTTTCGCAAGTGTAGCGCACAAAGAGCAAATGTCAGCATCATTTTGATGCCTGACAGCTGCCA
>NW_013654269.1:0-1292 GCF_000499385.1 Eimeria necatrix
AGACGATACGCTACCGCTCCCCTGTGCTTCAGGTATTGCCAGGACACGCGTCTATTATCCTATCAGCTCAAAAACATCTCTCTCGAAGAAATTCGAAAATAGCCTCCGATGCCACGCACCCAGGTGATGCGACCGAGGAATGCTGAGCGCAAAATTGCACTTTGTGCTACGAATGAAGTCAGCACTTTAGGTGTATATCACTTAACGACGCCATCGCCAACAAATGTGAGAAGCTTTCAACGTCCACACACGAGAAGCCTTGTGACGAGCATTTTGTTCTAATACAAACACAGGCGCAATTATATGCTCCCATTATTTTCATCTCTTCAGACTGCCACACGTATTTGCAGGGATGTTGTGGGCTTCGCAAACTTAGAAGCATGATCACTGTGCCTTGGCCAGTCAGAAGACTTGCGGCATATCTCCAGCCTGAATGAACCCCAGAAGAACAGTGTTCCATCACTCTCATGCATCAAGCCTCATGCGGACGTCAAAGAGGTATAGCCATACGCGCTGAGAATCGCGAAATACTCAGGACGGAGGACCCTTTCAAAATGCAGGAGGTAGGTTTACACGCCCTTCACCTTGTGAGCGTTTGCGTGAGGATAACTTCAAGACAATGATTTTGTAGGCGTTTTCGTGTATTCCAAAGCGTCGCTTTGGGCAGGCATTCTGGATGTTTCGTCAGACAAGCGCGGCATGAATGGTATATCAAGGTCTAGAACGGTGCATCATCTTCTCGAAATCCCATGCTCTGCATTTGCCTCAGCTGGCTACTGAGAAGGCTGCAACTTCAGCAATACGTCTGCCATTGAGTACGGTGACTTCGCATTCGCCTCGGGACACATCAGGGTACCGCTTTTCTTGTCTGATAGTTGGTTCGTGGCTCTTATCTCATGATCCATACCCGATCTGCTTTTCCCGTCATACAGCTTCTAGCGTATCCGTTGATGATCGCTTCAGTACATCCGAAAACTCCCAGAACTCTACGAACCTGTAAAACCTGAGTCTTTTCCTTTTCGGCAGGCATGCACATCTGGCTTCTTTCAGACGCGGCATGCTTTTATGGACTTGCATGGTGGCCCATTTCTGTGGTTGTATCAGTTCGATAGCTAGACTAATGTGATCCTGCTACTCCTGACCACTCTCTGAGTCCTTACCATGAAATGTGCATTGGCGAATCTCGAAACGAATATTGAGCCGATTTGTAAACCATGCATCTACAGTGGAGAGTCGGCTTCACTGGACAGCAACCAGTGCCTGCTTCGCATGCATTTACATCTTTATTTGTA
>NW_013654270.1:0-1048 GCF_000499385.1 Eimeria necatrix
GCACCCTACTACTTTATTCAAAATAATGTTATTTCAAACTTTATTTAATTTTGCTGCTTCTTTTTTTTCGCCAAAAACCCCACAAGAAGTGCAGCAGCTGCCGCCCCTCCGAAACGCCCTGCCCCCCCACGCCAGATTCGTAACCCTAAACCCTAAACCCTAAACCCTAAACCCTAAACCCTAAACCCTAAACCCTAGCGCTGTTTGTTAGTGTGATGTGCGGCTTTGAAGGCCTTATTCATTTGTTGTTGTTCATCTTTTTGTTTATTTTGTTTTTTTCATTTGTTTATTCACTTACTCATTTTTATTATTTATTTATTTATTTATTTATTTATTTATTTATTTATTTATTTATTCATTTAAAAATTTTTATTTGAATGTTTTTTACTTGTATTTGTACTTTGTTTTATTTCTTTTCTTTCTCATTTCCTTTTATTTATTTTCTTTTATTTGTTTCCTTTTATTTATTTTCTTTTATTTGTTTTCTTTTATTTATTTTCTTTTTATCATTTTATGTGTTTCACCTTATTATTGTTTTTTATTTCATTTTATTCTACTTTATTTAGTTTTACTTTATTTTTGTTTAATTTAATTTTATTTTACCCCATTCTTTCATTTCAATTTAATTTATTTTATTATTCAATTTTATTTAATTTAATTTTAATTTAATTTTATTTTTTATTTTTAATTTTCTTTCGCAAAGACACCGCAGCTGCAGTGTACATACACCTGAAATCCCCTCCACATGTCCGTTGCATGCACCTCAACTGTCTCTTTGTGTTTCTTTTTTGATCATTTTTTATTTCTTTTATTTCTTTTTTGTCTTTTAATTATTCCCTTTTTATTTGAATTGTTTATTTAAATTATTTATCCCCTTTATCTCCTTTAATTGTCTCTTTTTGTTTCTCTTTTTATCCCTTTTTGTCTCTTTTATTTCTTTTTTTTTAATTTCTTTTTTTTCTTTTTTGTCTCCTCAGGATGTCTTCATGCATGTCCACTATCTCCCCAATGTCCCTCCACCCCCTTTCAATCTAAACCCTTCGGGGGC
>NW_013654271.1:0-1532 GCF_000499385.1 Eimeria necatrix
GCAGTACAACGCATGCGTGCTCGAGAGACAGAAAACAGTGTGCTCTGGACGGAAGGCGCTAGTCTTAAGTCGTGCGTAGTGTCACTTGGGAACGGGCGCGTGGCATGGGAGTGAAGGGTTGCTCGGACTCTCATCAGGAAGTGCGTGGTGCTTTGTGCAGCAGTGAGATCAGCGTTTGTCTGCCAGGGAAGTGTATTACAGCGCGATCTGGTGCGGCTGACGTGTTAGGACGGAACTGCGAAGTGAAGTGCTGGTGACTTCGTGAGCGCCTGTTGCTCCGTGGAAGCGGCGCGTGCCAAGCAAGTGCAGAGCCCATTCGTGCGTTTGACCACTTCGTGGGCAGTGGTTTTGTGCAGTCGGGTGACGGCGACTGCTTGGTAGGGAAGCGTACTCGACGCGATAGGACGTGATCGCGCCTGACGCACCGGTGCCAACGTCACTTCGTGCCTCTTCGTGAAAACGACGCGTGTCCGCGCAAGCGCGGAGTTTGCTGATATCTTTCTTCAGGGAGTGCGTAGTGCTTGTGCACAGGAGTAAGAGCGGCACTATCCTGATGTTTATGTAGGCGGATGCTGCGACGCACGCGGGAATAGGGAAGTGTACTCGACGCGATAGGATGTGATCGGGCCCGACGCACCGGTGCCAACGTCGCTTCGTGCGTCTTCGTGAAAACGACGCGTGTCTGCGCAAGCGCGCAGTTTGCTGATGTCTTTCTTCAGGGAGTGCGTAGTGCTTTTGCACAGTAGTAAGAGCGGCACTATCCTGATGTTTATGTAGGCGGATGCTGCGACGCACGCGGGAACGACTGAGAAGAACGGTGGCGGTTCGTCGCGGTCGGGACGGATCAAAACTGACTGTGTCACTCGAACGCCGGGTTCGTTCTCGTTTCTTATCAGGCAGTGCGTGATGACTTTGTGCAGTATGAATGGCAGCGTCTGTTTGGTAGAGAAGGGCAGTACAACGCATGCATGCTCGAGAGACAGAAAACGGTGTGCTCTGGACGGAAGGCGCTAGTCTTAAGTCGTGCGTAGTGTCACTTGGGGACGGGCGCGTGGCATGGGAGTGAAGGGTTGCTCGGTCTCTCATCAGGAAGTGCGTGGTGCTTTGTGCGGCAGTGAGATCAGCGTTTGTCTGCCAGGGAAGTGTATTAGAGCGCGTTCTGGTGCGGCTGACGTGTTAGGACAGAACTGCGAAGTGAAGTGCCGGTGACTTCGTGAGCTCTTGTTGCTCCGTGGAAGCGGCGCGTGCCGAGCAAGTGCAGAGCCCACTCGTGCGTTTTACCACTTCGTGGGCAGTGGTTTTGTGCAGTCGGGTGACGGCGACTGCTTGGTAGGGAAGTGTACTCGACGCGATAGGATGTGATCGGGCCCGACGCACCGGTGCCAACGTCGCTTCGTGCGTCTTCGTGAAAACGACGCGTGTCTGCGCAAGCGCGCAGTTTGCTGATGTCTTTCTTCAGGGAGTGCGTAGTGCTTTTGCACAGTAGTAAGAGCGGCACTATCCTGATGTTTATGTAGGCGGATGCTGCGACG
>NW_013654272.1:0-1678 GCF_000499385.1 Eimeria necatrix
ACAATATAATTAAAATAAACAATATAATTAAAATAAACAATTTAATTAAAATAAACAATTTAATTAAAATAAACAATTTAATTAAAATAAACAATTAGAATAAACAATATAATTAAAATTTTGTTATATTAATTTTATTTGTTAAATTAATTTTATTTGTTAAGTTAATTTTATTTGTTAATCTTATTTGTTATATTAATTTTATTTGTTATTAATTAAAATAAACAATATAATTAAAATAAACAATTTAATTAAAATAAACAATTCAATTAAAATAAACAATTAGAATAAACAATATAATTAAAATAAACTATATAATTAAAATAAATAATTTAATTAAAATAAACAATTTAATTAAAATAAACAATTCAATTTTTTATTTGTTAATCTTATTTGTTATATTAATTTTATTTGTTATATTAATTTTATTTGTTAAATTAATTTTATTTGTTAAGTTAATTTTATTTCAATTAGAATAAACAATATAATTAAAATAAACAATATAATTAAAATAAACAATTTAATTAAGATAAACAATTTAATTAAAATAAACAATTTAATTAACTTAATTAAATAAAACCTTTTTTGCTTCAAAAGGACTATCTTCAAAAAGAGCTTCAAAAAAAAGAATCCACTCCATTTATATAAATTTATATAAAAAGTGAAATAAAAGAAATAAAAACAACCAAAATAAATAAAAAATGAAAATAAAAACAAATAAATAAAAACAAATAAATAAAAACAAATAAATAAAAACAAATAAATAAAAACAAATAAATAAAACAATTCAGTTAATTTAAATTAATTGTTTAATTACCTTTTTTGCTTCAAAAGGATTATCTGCAAATTAGATAAATAAAACGAAATAAAGAAATAAAAACAACCAAATGGAATAAAAAAATGAAAACAAAAGCAAATGAATTGAAATAAATAAATAAATAAAATAAAATAAAATAAAATAAAATAAAATTATTTAATTAATTAAATTAATTAATTAATTAATTAATTATTTAATTACCTTTTTTGCTTCAAAAGGATTATCTGCAAAAAGAGCTTCAAAAACTGTTGCTATTGAATCCACTCCGTGTTTCTTCTTCAACACGTCCACAGAACAAGTGTCCGGCAAACACTCCATTATGCCTTCGCACAAACCCTAAACCCTAAACCCTAAACCCTAAACCCTAAACCCTGAACCCTGAACCCTAAACCCTAAACCCTAAACCCTAAGTCTTAAACCCTCGCACACGCACGGCAAACCACTCCCGGACAAACACAAACAACACCCACAAACCCTCAATACAAACCTCTAAACCCTAAACCCTAAACCCTAAACCCTAATCCACTATCCCCAGCCTCAAGCATAAAGCTCTGAACACTAAACCCTAAACCCTCTTCTTCCCACCTTGTCTTGAATTGCTGCACTACGTTTCTGGATTCGGGGGAGCAAACCCCAAACCCTAAACCCTAAACCCTAAACCCTAAACCCTAAACCCTAAACCCTAAACCCTACCCGAGCTCGCCCCTGTGACCAGAATTTCGTAGGGTTTCAGCCACAAAGGGAGTTTTGCTTCTTCGAAAATGGTTTTGAATTGCTGCACTACCAAAGACCTAAGCCCCCTCCAAACCCCAAACCCTAAACCCTAAACCCTAAACCCTAAACCCTAAACCCTAAACCCTA
>NW_013654273.1:0-1146 GCF_000499385.1 Eimeria necatrix
TACAGGTTTCAACGCACACTGGAAGCATGCTTATGCGTAGCAAAGAGTAGAAAGCTTGTGGACTGCAAGAGCGTAATGTCGAGCAGGGCGCGACAGATAAATATAATCGTCATGACCTAGAAACCAAAATCAGCGGCGATCCTTAATGACACAAACAACGTAGAGCAGAGTTTTGCCAGCGTTTGTTCTTCATCGCAAACAAAGTACCCTAACTGCCTTTTCATTCACTAGCGCAGAGCACCGCATTGCACACTTGCATTGCGACAACTCTAGCAAAGTTGAGCTGTGCATCCGAAGGAAAACGCCTGCGCTAGACTTAGTTCTGAAGCACGTGATCAGCAAGACCTTTTGCGTCCTGAGCACGCAGGAGGCTGTCCCACGAGCACGCCACGAGATGCAGTAAAACAAATCGAATAAGAAACGCGTTTGCTGTGGAGCCACGATAAAGCATATGCTGAGATACATAAGCTCGTTTTACGGCCAGACAGCGCTCCTGAAAGCTGGTAGCACACATCTGTGCGCCTTCGACAATGGTCTCAATGTCTCGCTCAGAAAATGGGCGCTTCGATTTACAAGCAGGCATAAATGTGTCACCGCCATTCACATGTACCTTAAAGGCGTGAAATGCGTCTCACGCGTAAAAGGCACAAACACGCTGTGCACCAACAATACCACACAATCACGAGATCGTTTGCGCGTGGTGCACGCATTGCAGGACAGCCTCGGTTCGACTCCACTACCTAGCCTTTCAACGGTACATGTGTCGATGGCACGCAGATCTTGACCGACATACGTCCTGCACACGACAAAGCGGGCCAAACCCTTAGAGTTCATATGATACAACAACGTACCTCACGACCTTTTCACTCACTAGCGTAGAGCATCGTACTGCACACTTGCATTGTGACAACTCTATCAAAGCTGAGCTGCGCATCCGACAGAAAACGCTTGCGCTAGTTTAGAAAGGTGTTTGCTGTGGAAGCACGATAAAGCATATGCTGAGATAAACAATCTCCTCCTACGGCCAAACTGCGTGCCTGAAAGCTTGTAACTCACATCTGTCCGCCTGAAGACAAAAGCTCGAAACTTCGCGCTCAGCAAATGTGCGCCTCAACTTGCACCCACATATAAACCTATCAACGCCAT